>NC_091136.1:42234184-42546003 GCF_041381155.1 Argopecten irradians
TCTAACGAAGTAGGTGTCCCCGCGCCATCTGTTGGGCCTCCGTCAGCCCTGCACGCTATTCTGTGGTAGCGGTTCGGAGCCAACATGTCGTTTTAATGGATAACTATCTCCACAAACAGGTAACCAATTAACATCATTGATTAATTACTACCAATCACAAATTTTTGTCTGTTCAAATGTTCGTTCAGAAAAAATAGTTCGTAAAGTAATTACGGTTTAGGTGTTGGTTGGTTGTTCTTTTTAAGCGGACAGTAGTTTGTATAGGTAGCTTACACTGATGCAGGAACTAAAATGATCATGTCTTGTACTTTATACGAATTGCGTTGTTTTTGTAGATAAATCCATAGTTGTTGAGTGAGACATTATATTTCTAAACATTCCATGTTTTTTTCTTGTGTTTTGGTATTTAGAGGTCTTCAGAAATGCCCATTGGAACATCCCATTAATATGTGTTGTAACTATGTAAAGGATGGCGTATAGACCGTGAGACATAACTGATGACACTTAGACATGCTTGTCAGCAGACGTAATATCATGCATCATTTATATAAAAGTATGACCTACTTTAAATACTTTATATTATGCATAGGTTTTGCAACAATGGTCATTCAGTTTATTTAAAAATAAGTTTTGTTTAAATAATTTCTCATTTTCAATTTGTTTTTTTTACTTCTTTGGATGTTCCTCACAAAGTTCTTTAAAAATATTACTTAATACATTGAGTATTTTTGTGATTTTCTTCCATTAGATTTATGACCTATTTGACCTGTAGTAAATGGTGATAATAATTAATTACTAGTTAGACGATTGCTTGTTTATTCAAAACAGTTTTATTTCATTGATATAGATTTATGTTATTATTGTGCCAAGCCGATTAATTTTTGAGGTTATGGATTGAACAGGATATAGCCTAGATTTAAATGAAAGTTTTCGTCAAAGAACACTTGATCTTTCGAAACTTCTGAAACTGATTTTCTTGTACTGCTTCAAAATATCAGTATATTTACACTTACAAACCTAGATCTTTTGTCGATGTTTTTAAAAACCAAATCTGTTCTTATGTCGATATATGTTTATATAATTTTCCGTTATATTTTGACAATTTTTCTTTCCTTTGATGATTACATATATCACATCTCTCCGAAATCAGAAGCAGACGACACGTGTATAACTTCAGCCAACAATGTGACAACATTTGTCTTTTATCCTTAGCACTGGTAAATGACAATTATTGGCCAAAGTAAGTGTAATGTTCCTCTTGTCAACACCCGAGACAAAACAGTAGTCTATCGAAACCAAAGAACGATAGTCATCTACGGCGAATGTATCTAGTCGCATATTTGTATTAATGTGTGGAAAAAATGACGATAATTGTCAAATAATTCTCGGTGTGTGTAACAATGGCGTCGTAGTTACTCCCATCATGTTAATTAGGATGTAATGAGATGTCAATCCACAAAGAGCGTGGTTATAATCGTCGACAGTTAGAGCGTGGTGGTGAAAATGATGGTATGGTTCAAATCATGATCCTCTCGATGTTTGATCATGCGTAGATATTAGCGGGTGTTTTTCATTATAGCAATTTCGTAAGCACAAACTGGATTTATGTATAATTCTCAATATTGCAACCTAGGTGAATAGTAATTCATACAGGGAATTTAAAGGTGTTCATCAGTGTAATGTTGTATATATCACACTGCACCATTTCGAATAAAAAAGATCAAATTCCCAACAAGATCATTTGTATCCCATTGTTGGTAGGGGAAATAAAGGATTTTTTATTTAGATGCTTTAATATTCATAACACCGTAATGAATCAAAGCTTTATTGTATTGTGTCGCCTCCAGAACACGATATACTACTGTGCAGTGGACGCAATGATCCCTAAATTACAGCATGATCCTGTTTCATAGATATCAGAATTGGAATCAAATACCAGATTCTATAAATAGCATAGTGGGGTTTTCCAGTGCAAACCCTAATTGTGACCCCGCTTTCGGTTTATAAATACTGTTATTACAATTTAAAATAAAAAGATGACATGATAAATTTAATTCAATTTATTTCGATTTTTTTCAATGAAAAAATGCAACGTTTTCTATAATACAGCAAAACCCCTTGGTTAGCGTGGCATTCATTATATACAACAGTTTTTAAGGGTTTGTTTTAACTATTTGACTTGATTTTCCCTTCATTTCCCCCAGGTATTTTTAACATTTTGATGCTCTAAAACAATGTTTATTTTAGATTTAAATAAGTAACTTAAATTAATATTTAAAATTTAACAATCATCAGTAAATAAATTTTGCAGATTTCAATTAAATTAAATTGACCGACGGTTATTGTCTATATAGAAAAAAAGTTTGAAGATATGTTTCGAGATATATGTCGTTCTAATAGAGAGCTCTAACACCAATTAAATGTAAGGATATATTAGATCAATAACACCTTTAGTAATAACAAAAATAAGACCGAAATTCAAGGATTGGTGTTGACAGCCGTGGAATGTACTTTCAAATACAATGTCTGATGTAGCTATATCTCATTTCGTATGTTCGTCCATGGTGTGAAATAACTCATAAAGTTTGGTATTTGGAGGAACGGGAATCCGAAAAGGTCAACACAAAATTACAAAATCATGCCTGGGATGTTACTAAAGAGCAATCAACGGGAAATAAAATGATGCAATCCGTCGACTTTGTACCTACGGTGTGAAAGTGTATAATACGTCGCAACCTGTAGTTTATTTAACACACTCGAATAGACAGTATTCGGTAATAGATTTACTGGATTGAAATAAATAGATCGATTTTTCCGCCGGATTATCTGAGAACAATGTGTGTATATGTATAGGTATAGCTTCGTTACAATGTGTTAATTAGCACAGGAGGCCAGTCGCATGCATACAAGTGTAAGCTTGGTGTGTAGAGCATTATGGCACACATCCTGTAAATTAGGTACGTCCAGGCCAAAATCTGTTATGTATTATGCATGTATTTGATGAATGGTGTATATATATACTGTGCGTGTAATCGTCCACTGATCGCCACGACTGTATCTATCTAAAGCTACAATGAATTAACTCCGTGCGTTGCTCAGCCAACCGGTGAGTGCCACATCATTTACAAAAATCTTATAGAGGTTTTCTATTAGCAAGATAAAACAACTTTTGATAAAGATGTAGAGTATTTGTTGACATATGTAACTAGTTTGCAATAAGTTAAATGTTCTAATGAGTGTTAATATATTTTAGCCTTCTCCAACTCAGTCTTTTATCAGTAGTACGTTCATATATTGGTTACTAATTTCTTTACATATAGAGAAAAAATAGAAAGAAAAAGACAGGGAATACGCTTTTTGGACTTTGTGATTTTAAAATACCAGGGCAATTTATAAGGATTTGAGGCGACAGAAGCCGTAAAAATGCCAAGACACTGTGAGGAATAGAAAAATTCGTTATTATCAGGTATATGTAAAATTTCAAAAACTAAACAAATAATAACAAATGATTATATATATATTTATCACTTCATCCTTCTCATCATATAAATTTTACAATACATTCCAGGACGCCTCCAGACCGTTTGACATTCAACCAAAATGGGAGTTTCTACTATATTTTTTTGTAATTATTGACATGCACTGAGTTTATTCTTAAATTATAAATTGTTGTTGGTGTTTATCACCATCTTATATCTGCACACTATGGAATGTTTCCTAGTTTTGTATTGCAAATGTCGTTGGTTAAACACAAGACGCTTACCCTTCCAAAATGATTCGGTTTGCTCTTTCTAGCATTTCTCTGATATAACATTTAATACAATTTCCAAACAGTTTGATATCTAGTATGAAATTCTATCTTTGTTGAATTCTCATATTTTTTCCTCTCAATGTCTTGAATTCGTTTGTCTGACGAAAGGTTTAAATAAAATACAGAAATTCTGCTGTTACATAATTTGCAGGTTTGTGTTAGTGATATTGAGGAATTCAGAATGAAATTTACATATATAATGAGTGACATTTGACAGGCTGATGACAGGAAAGGCGATACATTCCTTCATGTAGAAATTACATAACGAGTTTTTAAAAGATCTATATTTTTAAACATGTGTTTCCTGTATATTTTAGTTTAAATTTAACATGATAATGGCTTTTCCAATAGGGAGATGACAAGAGTGTCATTTAAAGAAAACTTTTTATAATATCGTACGTAAGTTTTATCGTATTGGAAAGTTTATGCTATAAATAAGCTCGATAATGAATAAGCGTCCACAATGAACGTAAGTCAAAAACATGGCATTGGTGGAATTAGGTTTAGCGTCGTGGTTTCAGTTCGAAACAAAATCATTACTTAAAAATCTTCTTTAGCAATGTATACCTGGTATAGTCCGGACATAAATAGGAATGCCATTTCTCATTCGTCCATTGGTGGCCTCATGTACGGTATATCGTCCATTGGTGGCCTCATGTACGGTATATTGTCCATTGGTGGCCTCATGTACGGTATATCGTCCATTGGTGGCCTCATGTACGGTATATCGTCCATTGGTGGCCTCATGTACGGTATATCGTCCATGAGTGGGATCATGTACGGTATACAATCTAACCCTAGTGACACAATAGAGTTTCTTAACAATTGTTTTAGTCCAGATATTGTAAAAGATAACAGTTGTGCCAAACCATTTTATCGTTTATTAACTATTATCGGTATGACTAATATGATATACACCGAAAATATATCCAGTGCTAATATTAAGAATTAAATAAGTTTTGTTAATGATTTTTTTTTTTAATTTATAAAACGTTATTTGCTCTTAATGTTTGAGAAGATGGCAAAATTTGTGCATGCGAAAATTCATTTTTCAAACTTGCGTTGAGTTAAGGTCCATGTATTTAGGGCGTTTATATTCCAAATTCAACTTTAGAAGAGAGCGAGAGAGGGAAGGAGTGACTTTAAAATGAAATATGTCTAGTGAAATAGCAATATAGTATACAGGGAGCGCTTCAGAGAGTGAGATACACACACAAATGTTTCCGAGAACAGTGTACCAGGCAAACAAAGTTGATATTTTTGTCAAACTTCAAGGCCCTCACGTTTCTCTTGGACGCCGCATTGTTTGCGAGTTCAGTCGACCTTTGTCTGCTGTGTGTAGTACATTGTCTGCCTTTTTTGTCACGTGTGTTCGGGCATTAAAGACTACTTCTCTCTCTGTGGCATACAGCTCTTTAATCACTTACATTGCAAGACACTGCAATATAGATGGGATGTGGTCGATTCGTATCATCAATCTCATTAAGATCGGGCAGTTGCCAGGCGCTGGCCGCAGGTATATATTCCATCTTTCAACCAACACCAAAACCCTAATACCAGGATGTCTTTGAACTGATTATGTATGTCCATGTGATGTTTATTTGTAAGCAATATCAGCAGCTGTTATTTTACCTTTCCCCACCACTCACCATATAAAATATATACACGGGGTTTTAATGTTTTACATAATTGGAATGATTCTGTTAATACACCTTTCTTTCTATATATAAGGTTCGCCTGTGACAGTTTAAACATATGCATGTACAAAAATAGATGAATAATAGATGATTATGATGCCTTACAGATTACAGCTGGAAAAGATGGATATGCTTTTTACTATATTTAGAAGTAGAACAATTAGTAATGTCTTTCTTACAGTGTCAATCTTAAAGTATATACGTAAACTTTAACGTCTTACTTTTAATGAATATAGCACATGTTAACGATTCCCGTTATCATTGCTTTTAACTATACATAATTGGTACTAGAACTATTTCAACAAACTATTGTTTTTTATATTTTCGTTGATAGCTAAGTCAAATTGGTATTTTGTATCCATGATGTATGACAACCTAGATATACATATTATTTTAAATGTATATCACTAAAGATGCAATCGAAATAATTCCCTGGAAAAGACAAATGAAAAGACGAATTCAGGATTCAATTTACGCAGAAACTCTTCATTGAGCCCCGAAAAGACTCGATAGAGCGGAACCGGTGATTCTACCAGTATTTTGGCACTATTCGTGTCGCACTGTGCGTGTTATGCTCAGGATTTACATTTTCGATAATATTCAGTCGTTCACGAAAACATAAGTGAAATAGCTACTAGCTAGGAACACTTATTGATTATAGTAGCTGACTCATCCATTTCCTCAGCATCAAGCCTAGCCCAATTCAGGATTCAGCTAGACTTTCGTCATATAATAAAGTTTGCATTGATCTAAGTATGTACCAACACGCATCGTGTGAATACGCATCGGGAATGATATACTCAAAACAAACATCAAAGTAACCCTGATCACGGAGTCAATGCGACAGGGTCATCAAAACTCTTTACAGAAATCCTGAGTGCCATGCTCGATCATTGATATTGTTACTGCTCATGGACCCATTTAAATAGTGACCAGCGATTGGACAGGATATCAGTGACGCAAATTATTCCCTAATGATGCCTGAAGCTGAAATAACACTAGTTCATTACAAGCTTTTATTCGAATGGAAGCGACGCCTGTGAACACAATGAATGGTAAAGGCTGGTGCCAGAGGTTTTGACCCACTTGTCATTTAGGTTTCACTGAATTACGCAGTTTATATTTATAGTTCATATTCCAAATAAAGACCGATCGTGTCCATTATCGTACATTCATTAATCTTACATCAAGGTTTCAGCATTCTTGTTTTATTTCCGACAGAGATGTTTTGTTGTAACGAATTGTTATTGCTGTACCAACTACTTACTATATAAACTTACAAATACTAAATCAACCTGGCAAATCAATGCTGATCTTTTCTTAACAAATCATGTATTAACTTTTGACCTTAATTCATATTTCGATTGTTCGATTTGGTAGTCGCTTGGCTCCATCAACTCTTCTGGACCTTAACATTAAGTTCTAGAAGGACAAAACCGCTGTTTGATGCCAATACCTAATCGTACATATCTTGTCCCCGTATCTAATAATGTCTAACACTGCCTTCTTCAGATCTCACCGCTGCTTAAAAGGCTTGCTCAATTGAACTTGAACAATGCATCCTACCACACATAGACATGTGAAGGGGTAATGTTTGTGGAAACAATATCACATGTCGATGTCAGAATCATGTAACCAGCGTGTAAATATCAGCTTTAGATATAGACTGAAATAATTTATTTTATCAATTTAGTGTATTGTTAGTAAAGTCTCTATTTGGTTATTGACCCCATCCTCTACCACATCCACAATGATGGTCCTTTTCTCTAACTCGTTCACCAGACCCATATAAGAACTCACACCACGTTACCGGCTGGGTTAACCATCCTTTTCAAGTATGGTATCCTATATTTGTGGTCGTCTGCTCGCATGTTGTATTTCAATACCAGTCAACATGAAAATAACACAGTTTGCAAAAATGAAACAATAGAAAGGATATTACCATAGTCATCATGTTGGTTCCGTAATATCGAATTCTATCTTCTTACGTACGTTTGAGAGTCATCATTAAATGTCATAACATTCGCAATTTGTCCGATGTCGTTTTAGAATTGTCTGGCTGTTATTGATAATGTTGTTCTTGGTTTTGTATTTTTCAGGAGAATTATTATTAAATGTATAACCGATCCAGCACCGCAGAAAAAACGTGTATAACGTCAAGATGGAGGAAGAAGAAAATGAAGTCAGCATTTTTCAGCTTTTTACAAGGGAGTCTATGTTCGCCATTGAACAAAGGATTGCCGAGGAAAAAGCAAATAGGAAGGCTGAAAGGGAGGCGGCCGAGGAGGGGGAGGAGGAAGAACCCCAGCGGGAAGAGGATGAACTCAAACCTGATGAACAACTGGAAATCGGAAAGAAGCTTCCCACCTACATGCAAAATGACTTCCCTCGTGAATTAATGGGCAAGCCCATAGAGGACTTCGATGACTACTATGCCAACAAATTGGTGGGTGTATTGTAATGAAAGCATGCATGTTGAAACAAATCTTTATGTGCGATTTTGTTGTTGAAGGATGCGTAGTCCAACATATTGGTTAGTATAAGTTTATGTAACATCGTTGAAGGAGTCATTAGTTTAAATGATTCGGTGTACCGCTGCACTATAAATGGTGGTCATATAAGTAACCGATGGAAACTACATACATACATTTACAAAGTAGCAAATGTATATTTGCATAATATATATTGAGGAATGGAGCTTTCATTTATCAAATTTAAACATACACTATACTGATCTGAAAATTACATCGCCAAAGTCAAAATTAATCAACACAAATAAAAAAGTGCATTTTTGTAACAATAGTTATCATATGACCATATACTACAGAACATATGCTTTACTACGTCATCGATTACAATACAGTCATGAGATTATTTTACTGATGACTGATGATAAGTTTGTCCATGTACAGACCTTAATATGCGTCAATGACATTGTATACGTATAGCCAATATTAACTACCTATTATTGTCGCCACATGCTTTGAAGTACAAGTACGTTGTATCATGCACATATACTGTTCTCAGGTTTTTTTAACAGGTGAAAACAGGTTTTTAGTTTACCTAAATACCACGAAATGTTTACTTGATCATTAAAAGTATGAGCATATGAAATTAGTTCTTTGCCGATGATGGTACGACGGAATGTACTATTACTGAATTGCAAAGCTGTTTAGATTACAGCTCCGTTATATTAAGTACCATTCCCGTAAATCCTAACGTGTGTAATGGACACTTTTATTCACCTTCCAGTTAAAATCCCCTTTTCTCCCAATTAGATTTCATACGTTCACGGTATTAGCCAATCGAAAGCAACTTAACATATGACGATATCAGTTATGAATAAAGAATTTAGACCAAAGACGTTAACCAAAGTTACAAGTGAAGAAAACCAATGAATTCCTCAAGTGTTTCAAATGCTTATACATATAACAAGATATGATGACAAAGTGTTTCACCAATCAATGGGAATATATAAAAAACTTCATTGTTTAATCAAACAATCTTGTCATAATATAGTACCAATGCAACTGTAAACTCATATTGAGGTAGAAGAAATATATATAAATCGATATAAGCGATGATATCATTTCTTTCTTGTACACGTTTTATGTATGAAATAACTGTAATTATATCAATAGAATTGAAACTTATTTGTATCATGTAAAGCTAGTAATGGTCTTCTGTGTGTGTGATATCTTATTGACTTAATAAAATCCTCGACCTCGGATCTAGGTCAGTGCTCTACTAGTGACAAGACCAAGTAACCTCCTCGAGCTGACCCTCTACACTAGCTCTTGGCCAGTTAACCAGTGTGTCACTATGATCATGTATATCTCAGGCTTTTAGACATTGAAAGCGTGTATAATATTCATTGTCGTCATTTTCATGCATAATTCTTTCCCTGCAGGCAGAGAGTTTGGGGTTAGTTGTTTGTATAGATAATTAGGGTGGTCATGTTTTGCGTCATTCGGTGTCTCCAGTCAGCGTGTCGCCTTCTGGTGTAAGCATCACATGTAAAGAAAGTAGTGTTCTCTTTGAATTGAAGATTTATTCGACAACTTTATGACACAGAACTTTAGAGACCAGTACCTAATCTCCCTCACAGTAACTAGGTCGAGAACCAGGCGACATTCCAAACACCGCATCCTCTTTCTGATGTTTAAGACGATTCACAATCTGATACCCTGAGATTTAAAAACTCACTATACTCTCATGACGAATAATACATGATGTTGGCTAGGTATGACACAGGCTCAGTTACAGGTAATTTACGTCACTTAATCACACTTGAGGCAGAATAAGGAAAGTATTTGAAGAACGAGGTATCTAGACGTTCTCAGGTATACAGACTAATTATGGGGAAACCTGATAGCGTTGCATAACGACCCTGAAGGACACCTGGAGTTCAACTATATATTTCACGTGTATTCAGCTGTACAATGACACATCCCTACCTACAATTTAGACAAGTTATTTATTCATCTAACAACGGGTTTATATTATGCTGACGGAGAATTATCTGAAAACATTATTCGCCTTAAGGATATAATTTCATTTACCCGTAATCATGGAGTGATTTCTGTTGGAAATAAATACAAAATATGTTCAGATTTTATTATCACATCCTAGACAAAATCAGATTAATATCTTATTAATAAGTTCTTTTTGTACTCTTTCGAGAACTGGCTAATTTATTACTCAAAATGAAAGGTGAACTATCCATCAAAGTTTTACCGAAGCCTGCTTTGGTTGGTTTGACTTGTTATGAAATAGTAATAGAACCATTGTTCATTGACAAATAAATTCAAGCATTAATGATGTATGCAATTCTTTTTATATTTAATTTAATATATTGTTCTGTGTTGTACCGGCTAAACATAGATAAACTTTGACAAAAACAAACACAGAAAAATATTTTTGAAAACGTATATTGGATATAAAATAAGCATTGATTACCTATGTTTTGTGATTCAATATTTTGTAATTTGATTTGTTGATATCAGCGGTAGTGAATTGAATATATATTTTTAAAACATGTTTTTTTCCTGTTTTCAGAGTTTTGCCGTGGTGGCAAGGGATTGGACGATCTTCCGATTCAGCGCCACCAAAGCTCTTTACATTCTTACTCCGTTCAACCCTCTCCGGAGGATTTCCATTTGTATTTTAACTCACCCATATCCTTTTACGTCTGACCCATTAATTAAAACAATAACTATCGTAAACATTCATATTCCATGCTGCACTAAATCAAATAAATCATCAATTAGTGAGATCTAAGTTCTATTTTTTTAAATCCGGATATATCAATAACAATTACTTTTGTACTCTTAGTAATATGCCCACCACATGATGATAATTGTTGACAGTAGGTGTTATTTCTTCCACTTCTTAACAATATATAAGATTATTTAGATGGCATAAACACCCATTAAAGTGTATTTGCATTCGAGCGATCAAGAATTTAGTATACTGTATATATGCTTCAACGGACAACTAAAATGACGTTTCCTCTTTGTGAAGTGTTGAGATTCAAAACAAAAATGAAATATAGAAAGCATGTGTTATAATGCATGTCCGTAATAGAATAATTACTGAATGGTCTAGGAAATGGATGTAATATTAATGTATTTACAAATGTGCAATAGCACTATTATATCTATTAACTCCATTTTGACTAGAACCTTTTTCAATATAAAAAAACTGTTATATATATCATATATGTGTTTTAATTTTAATTTTTAGTTAGTTATATGATGTGTGGATTTATGATATATTAAATCCACATCAACTTGTGATCAACCTGGGTGCAATCAATATTTATGTTAATATTACACTTTTCGTTGTTTAGGGAAAATGCATTCAGTTGAATTTCTCATAACTCTAAAACCGCTTTAAACAAATATCTGCCAGAAACATTGTCTGAATGCCCTGTTGGTTATCACCTTTCAATAACGACTCATTCTCAATGTTTCACCTAGGTTCACACCAGCATATCAGCCATGTCTGCCAAGCGTTAAACGAACGTAGATTTACATTTCAGATAGACGCTTGTCTGTCCTCTTCTAAAACCATTTGAGACTATATAGTGTGAATGTAGGTAAAAATAAATTGTGATCAGACGGAACCTAAAAGGACAGGCCTGTTTTCTTCACTAACTTAATTGAAAACTTTTAAGAGACATTGATCGGTTTTTGATAGGTGTTTAATGTACAAAAGAAAGTGTCATATCAGTGATATTGTTTTGGGGGATTTGATAATTAAATGCCATGGGTATAAAACTATTAATTAAATACGTTAAAATTATAAAGTCTTGATGATAATTGTTAATTATTTTTATTTTTTAGCCTTATAATTATCAAATGTAAAAATAAATTGGTGCACAACGATATATAATTTGATAATGTGAAATTAAGGCATTGTTGTAAAATGTATATGAATGTTTTAGACACTTGTCACGTGACTATTTTGGCTGTTTATTACCCATTCTTATTTTACAGAACGTGTAATCACATAGATAAGTATTGAGAATATCGATGTGGAACTAATAAGCAATATATTTCAATCGAAATTGCAACACGATACAGATTTACACGAATGTCCCTTTTTAAATTTTGTAAGTGAATCCTTTTTTCCATGCAAACTATTATAGTATTTAATTTCAACGCCTTCTTTTGTACGTGACGGTTGGTCGTGAAAGAAAAGAAGAAAACAATAGAAAACAATGAAATCATATTTTGAATCCTTAACACAATGTACTTGCTTCAACCTCTGTGTTATTCTCACCATCATCGTCAACTGTGTATTTATGGCTATGAACGGAAGTTTTCCCACCATGGAGTAAGTTACTATATCTTGTTGTCAAATGTAACAATGCTCTAAAATATAGTATCAATGCTATGTAACTATAATCTAACATATTTTTGTCAATGACATCAAACAAAAGTCAACTGTCTGTTAAAAAAGTCCAATAATATATGATAAAACATGTATGCTTAAATACCATGTTCTAAATATCATAATTGTTACTTATAAGATCACTTGTTTTTGTGTGTATGTCTTTGTTACCAGAAAGTTCCACTACTTCGATTATACATAACGAAAGTATGTTTGTCTTATCTAAGATTTACCCAACACGAAAGAAAACTTGATAAATAGTCATGATTAGCGAAACGTAACTGTTTATCACAAATTAAGTGATTGATTTAACCAAACGGTAATTCAGATTTGAAATTTGGATTAAAACAGAAATTACGTTATGAATAATCATTTCATCTTTAACAGAAAAATCTTCACTGTGATCTACACCATTGAAGCGATTGTGAAGATCCTCTCCCGAGGGTACATCATGACCGATTTCACATATCTACGAGATCCCTGGAACTGGCTAGATTTCTCAGTAATATCTTTGGCGTAAGTATTGGTTTTTTGATTATTTCTATAAATGCACGTGAATTTATGTTTGAGATAGTACATTGTACAATGCATGAGCATAATTGTTGTACATAGAGAATAATGATTAGTGTGTAAAATAGTAAATTTATATTGGTGAGGGTAGGAGAAAGATAAAAGTTGCGAGCATTCAGTCAACCAGTTAGGTTCTTTCTGAGCCAAGCTTAAACACACTTGACATATAATCTGTTCTGATTTTAATACACACAGTTACACTATACCAACGGTGTTTAAATATATCGCCTTCTAAACATATGTCTTTGACCTCAAATCTCCTTGATTTTTCTATGGCGCGTGGAACGTTTATTTCTCGGGAACATAGGGACATATTGTTAAGTCTGTTAACAGTCATGTATATACTGCTGTATTCGCTATTTCTTCAAAATAAAAAAGAAGACTTTTCTATACACTAGTAAGCCGCTGTGTTGACGAAATGCCTAATATGTCTTATTAAAGAAACGAAGTATAGTATGTAATGTCGTAGTTCAGGGGAACAAACATTCAACACAACTGACATTAATGTCAAACGTCTCCACGACACTTTGTATTTCTTTAGTTTAAGGTTATTCGACAGCAGCATACTATAAAAACCAAGATTTGCGTACGATTGTCTCTCGCGAATTTTGCGATCAATGCCAATTGTCTTCACGAATTCATTTCTATTTTAGTTATATTTAAAGGTATTAAAATTCAACTTTAATTAAAACGGAAATCACAGAATTAAGTAGATACGATAACAGTTGATTTACAGTAAATTATTTAATTTTAATCTTGATTCTTATGGTTTTTTTCCTACAGATATATCACGATCTTTGTCGAGTTAGGAAATCTCTCAGCTCTTAGAACCTTTAGGGTATTACGAGCACTGAAAACCGTAGCTGTAATACCAGGTGAGATCATCTTTAGTACACAAACTGTATTTTGAACATGTGACCCTTGGAAAATGCTCAACTTTATCTGAGAGCGTTATAAAGAAATATACATGTAATATATAGTTTTCTATATAGACATATTAAGTTTGTGTTAAATATATTTTTTTTCTGCATCGGATTGAAATTGTCTTTAATTTAAATCAACTTGATCATATAATAAAGTCAAATTAAATTGAAAAAAAACCTCGATTTTCAAAAAAATTATTCGAAATATCCTATTTTTTTAGTTTTTAGTCCATTCGTTATGCAACGGAATTTATGAGAAACTTTCTTTTAAATGAAACAATGTTTATTATTGAGTGAGTCTGTCACTTACCATCACCATCAGATGACATAACAATTGATACCAGGAAGTGCAGAGGTACTTAATACTATGTATTTATAACGAAGCCTCAAATCACGGCCATTGCTTTACTGAATATGTACAATGATAAAAAAGTAGATTCGACTTCTATCCAGGGTTGAAAACCATTGTGGGTGCCTTACTGGAGGCCGTACGGCGGCTACGTGACGTCATGATTCTGACTGTATTTATGCTGTCAATCTTTGCCTTGATTGGGATGCAGATGTATATGGGGGCACTACGCAGTAAGTGTGTCCTCAATACGGACAACCCAAACATGACTGACGAAGAATACTTCGACCACATCTGGGACAGAAGTAAGTTTGCATGCTATAAAGAAGGGTACTATTACGCTAATTACGCGAAAGTCTTATTAGTTTAAGAATATCCCGCCCATGCGCAATATTTTGTGTATAAATGAAAATATGTTGCAGAAAGTTTACAACCATATTTATAACAAACAAGAACAGAAAAGGGAATTGACAGATGAATATAAGGGGACTGAACTTCAATAGAAATGAAAAGTTGTGTGTATTGTTTTGTGTAATATCAGTAGATTTTAAAATATTAATCTTCATTATTTAACAAATGATGTCGAATCGACGATCAGATTTTAAGATCCTAATTTGCTGTACGTAGGTAACTGGTACCCACAAGAACAGTTTTCGGAGCCACTTCTTTGTGGAAACTCGACAGGAGCGGGGTAAGTTCAATATTTATGCTATTTCCCAACCTCAATAATGATATTGCGCCTAAATTTGAACATGCTGTTATGTCTTTTCACTAACAACAACCACGATCAGCAACGATGCTGAAAACATTAACAGTGTAATTCAAAAATGTTTCAAACGAAATCTAGGCATTAAGTATTTTAGAGAATTTTAGCAGATTATAATGTCCTTTTATTTCAGAAGATATATCCCTGAGTTATATATAATACAGCAATATTAGCACATCGCAGACAGTGTTTCATTTCTCATTAATGGTAAACTCTTATGAGGTTGTCTCAGTATTTCAATACACATAGAAACTATCTAGGAACCATACAAGTGTTTTATTATTAATTTTGCTATCTGTAGATATTTTCAAGAATACAACAGCTGGCTATTTAATCGTACAACAATATTGAGCGTTTCATATAAACTGCCCAGAGAACGTTTTTATTTTTCATTATGAAATAGTTGTTTTTGTGCTAATAGCCTATAGAACATATCTCAATATCCACACCTGTACTCTGCCATTAAAGATCGACGGACTTTGTTATTGTAGAGATTGTCCAGACAACTTCACGTGTATTCCCGAACTACATTCCAATCCAAACTACAACTACACTAGTTTTGATCATTTTGGAGTGGCTCTTCTCTGTGCCTTCCGTCTGATGACACAGGATTACTGGGAAAATCTCTACATGCTGGTATGGCCATTTAGAACACGGGTTATTAGAACATTAAAGGATTTTTGAGAAATAGATAATTTCATCCAATGTTAAAAAAATTGTCTGGTCAGCGAACGGCTTGACGAGTACCGACCAATCAAGTTCTTTCTACTTTGTGCATCCATATCTATGATTTTTTTTTCTCCCATGCTTAAATTGGTGGCGTCTCGTAATTATTTTACACGTAAAAGCTGCCTTTTTCGTTCCCAGGATAAAAAATCTTGCGAATTTTTGGAGAATTAACTTGTCTTTAACGCGATCAGCTGAGCGTTAAACTTGTAACTGTGATATTTGGGGTTTAATACCTATTCATTGGTATTTAAATAAAAAACATGAGGAAACAAATCCAATATTTTTTTGTGTTTTTAAAGTAACGTTATAACACAATGTATCTACAGGCTGTTTTTAGAACATGAAAGAAAGGTAAATACTATACCATAAATAATTGACTTTCTCACTAGATCCTATTTAGGTACTCGAAGATATACTTATAGATGCATAGAATAAGGCACCATAATACAGTTGGCAAGGACTTGACGTTATCAAAATAAGACTGATATATCAATATATCAAAGCACATATTTTAATCATCCTATCTATGACGGAATAATGATATTCTAAGATTAAAATATAACATTTTAATTTGGTACTAAATTATGAACAAGATTTGTTTCCTTGATTTCATTGTTCTTTGGATATCACCGTTTTCCTTGATTCTTTGTTTTGAAGACTTATTCTAATTATCTCTATCCCTCCACAGGTTCTACGTGCGAATGGTCCTTGGAACTGTCTGTACTTTATTATCGTCATCCTGCTCGGTTCGTTCTATCTAGTCAATCTGATCCTCGCTATCGTCGCCATGTCATACGATGAACAACAGAAGCAGGACAAAGCAGACGAGGAAAACGAAGTAAGCGATATGTTTATTGATATGTATTGGATATATTGAGAGATGTTTGATCTAGTCAAGGGTTCAATTTCGCGATTCCTACTGTTTATCTTAAGGTATAGGAAGAAATACATGCTGCTGAATGCTAATCGAGTATGGAGTGTGTTTCCCAGGCGTATGAAAAAAGAGGTTCACATAGAAAAGACCGATGATGTGCTTTACCAATTATAGATAAGAATAGAAAGGCTATTCAGAGCAATCATCTATCAGAAAAATAGAGAATTCAAAATGCTGAAACGGACTTTAACATGTAACTAATTTTGTTTGGTTAAAATAGCATAATAATATAATCTTCCTTTGCGAAACCTTTTATCATTGTCCCCTTAGTATACTCTCGTACCTTTAATCCTCAAATCACTGTATTGTTTCCATAACAATAAGCAAATTGTAGTTCAGTCAAAGACAAATTAAAATGTTTCCTTGATTTTTTGTAATTTCAAGGCGATTGAACTGGCAATGAATTCACCAGAACCACACATGCGGACAATAACAGTTGTGGTTCCTCCGGGAATGACTAGAAGCCCAACCGGATCCAATCTTAGTTTACCGCCATATAACGGTAAAGACAAGGAAACAGCAAGTATCCAGTCAGAAAAGCCATCAGAGGATCACGCCCATCATCCGACCGTAAAGGTACGTCACACACATTTCCATTTTCATTTTTTTTACACTTTCGGCTTCTTGTGCATTATTTCCAGGTGTATATGCTTACGCTTTCACCTTTGGGCGCTCTTACGTTCTTGGTCGTGACCTTGAAGACTGGGATGTCACATTTAACGACAGAAAAAACCCGCTTTAGAAATCAAATCTATGTCATGTTTTAATTATAGCTTTTTGCTATATTGCATGTGTTTTAAGTGATGATTCCAGGTTACTTGCCCGCCCCCTTCCAGTCGCTGCAGTGTTGCAGCTACTCCAGATTGTCATGCATGCGCTTGCTTCAACTTGAATTGAGTTGGCGCAGTATGTTTCCCTTTATAGTTTTGCAGAATGTTGCTTAAGAGCAGACGCTGGTTCTGAAACATTGGAATGTCTCTATCTGAGACATAAAATATAATATTTATTGTTCGAAATAGTATCACAATTTACATAATATACAGAATCAAGTCGATCCATCTGTTGTTTCAATAAAGATAAGATTTCCCCATACATACATTTAACATTACAGAAAAAGTAAACACAACTTATGTACTTTAGATGAATAAGATTTTAGAGACAGTTTTGATTGTATGACTTAATAAAATCGTCTAAATTTGTAAATGAAGAATCGAAAATTATTCCCCAGAATTTTAGAGTTCAAGTTCAATAACATAATATTTTATCAGTGAACAACAGTTGCATTGGGAAAATGAGAAATGAGGGAGCATGTAAACAAATGAGTGGAGTTGACGTGATTGTATTGTTTGTAACCTTTGACCCTGGCATCCCTACCATGCACCTTTAACATTTTCGTTGCCTTGGATACTAAGCTTCCTTCTCCCTTTTTCAGCCGAGCTTCAGTCTACCAGGCTCCCCGTTTAATAGTCGAGGCAAGAAGAAACCTAAGCTTGGTTCGCAAAACGCTGATCGCCAACCCCTTGTGCCGCCTTATTTGGAAATATTCTTGCCCTTTGCTGATGAATCTAATGCAGTAACACCCTCTTCAGACGAGATGTATAATGTAGATACTTTAAAAAAATACTTAACTAATGACCACGGAAGAAGAAGTTTGGCATCACTAGGAATGAGAAACGATGGACGTCCTTCCTCACGACGAAATAGCGTCGCTTCTCTTCTTAGTCGTGCCTCTCATGGCAGTCGGCGTTCACAACCTTCCAACAAGACGCCAAGTAAATTAGAAGTTCTTACACGAACCATGAGCAAGCACAAAAGCCAGCATCTTACGCCAGAGGTATATGTAGACAGATGTAAATCTGATGATGTAAGTGTTAGTTATAAGACAGACGGCATGCTCCTGACACGTGGTGAAGGTCACGCTCTACTACTTCTACTGACGTCATTGAAACCTAAAACAAATCGTTCAAAATGGCGGAAACTATTAATTCAGTGAATTATGTTTTTTACTGTACAATATGTTCTTGTTAGATTGAACAAAATATAAAAAACAAAACACAAAAAGTATAGCCATACTGTTGCAATCATTTATAATGTTATTGAAAGCCAATATCAGTTTTGAACGGTTCTTAACTAGGTCAATGAATTTTCTATCAACCAAATATTACTAAACAGAGGTTGCATATTTTTGATATCACAATCATTCATGACTTTTATTATTCATTAATACACCAAACGTGGATATATTCACCCAATCACTAATTACTTAATACCACTTCATTGTTCACAAATTCTACGTTCCCTCTTTTCGTTACATTGTATGTAGTGAACTGATCTTATAATCTGGTATTACATGTGATAAAATTAAACAATACACATGCATTACGAAAGATGGAGTTGACCACATCACACACAGTGGAACAATACATGATAACTTGTCATGCTTCACGTGGTTACGTGGTTTTGTCGCATGCTTTGTATAATATCATGCTTTGTATAAACCCAATATCATGCTTTGTATAATATCATGCTTTGCAATTTGACGCTATTGTAACAAGCTTTATATCGTACTGTAATCATTTCGTTTCTTTTATCTTCTCTAACACTTAACAATATAAATAAATTTCCGCCGTCTCTTAATTTTGCCTAGAGAATTAGATACGTGTATGCCCATTTTCAAGATTTCTTAAACGTTGACAAAAATCATGTTATAAAACATAAGATTGGTTCATTTTTCTAATATCTGGTCGTGTTACTGCCGTTGAACCCTATCTTTGAACGCCGAAAGTGGACTGTTAGCTAACACACTGACCAATACTTAATATAAACAAACTAATTTGGGTGCTTTTGTAATAAAAAGAAAAAAACTCGCTGTGTTTTTTTGCTTCAATGGTAACCTAGTACATTACATACATTAGTCTGGTGATGGAATTAATCAATTTATAAACATTTTTCTTACACATTTTAAACATCATGCTAACCATTAAACACATTTATTTATCGAATAATTTGGAAAGGAAATGTTATGAAAAATTGATGATATGATAATTGAGAAAACGTTATTAAGAAAGTATTAATGCGTTTCTGTGATATTTAAAAACAACTATGTATTTGATAAGTAATTTATACATATATATACTGCATATATACATATAATCCTATCAGGTATGATCGTATACATTGATAAGTTATGTCTATACATACATGCACTGGAAAGCTTTACCTAGGTCGTCTGAGATTCAGTAATAGAATTTGAAATAAAGCCGAGTGAATTTTGAACAGGTTCTCTATGCTAGGTGTGAACTTGAAGATGATCAATCTTGGGAACTAAATGATAAACCGCAGCACAGGTTATACCTCTCCCAACCAACAATCCAGGTAATGATATAATGTATTACTAATAAACAACCAATTAATAAGCTATTAAAATTGGAGAATCTTACTAACCAATTAAATTGTCGACAATATGTTTTTTGTTGGTGTTTTTAGAATAAGATAGCAATAACTTTATTAAAGTTTATTTATTCAATTTAGCAGAGCAAACGTAAATGTAGGTTTAAGCCAGAAAGAGACGTTTACGCCAAATGCATGAAAAGAATATATTTCCAACTGCGTTTATCGCCGAGGATTGCAGATTATGGATACTTTTATTGGGGTGGGGTAATAGTATAGATAATAGCCATACTATCCATTAACAACATAACAATAATGTATTATAAGAAAAAAAAACATTTTTTAATATTGAATTAGCAAACATCGATCATTATGAAGTGATATATAAGTGAATAATTTATATCTTTTATGTGAAACTGGAATGCTTAATATATTTATTTGATTGAGTGAACTTCGGGTTGAAAATTATTTGCTTTAAAAATTCGTAACTCATTTATATGGCAACATTTTGTTCTTATTTTTTCAATGACTAATTTCTTTTACCACCTGTATAAGCTTGTATTGTTTCGTGTTAAACTACGGTTTCATTGAACATCTTGTTGACAGTTTTCATGGTTCACTGTCGTTGACGATTATTGTTTAAAATCACACTTATTCCGTACCCTGTAATGGTTTTAGTATTAAAATCACTCTGATTCCGTACCCTATAATGGACAGCTTAATGTTTTAGTATTAACATCACACTGATTCCGTCACCTATAATGGACAGTTTGTTGTTTTAGTATTAAAATCCCACTGATTCCGTACCCTGTAATAGAGAGTTTGTTGTTTTAGTATTAAATAACACTGATTCCGTACCCTATAATGGACAGCTTAATGTTTTAGTATTAAAATCACACTGATTCCGTACCCTATAATGGACAGCTTAATGTTTTAGTATTAAAATCACACTGATTCCGTACCCTATAATGGACAGCTTAATGTTTTAGTATTAAAATCACACTGATTCCGTACCCTATAATGGACAGCTTAATGTTTTAGTATTAAAATCCCACTGATTCCGTACCCTGTAATAGAGAGTTTGTTGTTTTAGTATTAAATCACACTGATTCCGTACCCTATAATGGACAGCTTAATGTTTTAGTGTTAAAATCACACTGATTCCGTACCCTATAATGGACAGCTTAATGTTTTAGTATTAAAATCACACTGATTCCGTACCCTATAATGGACAGCTTAATGTTTTAGTATTAAAATCACACTGATTCCGTACCCTATAATGGACAGCTTAATGTTTTAGTATTAAAATCACACTGATTCCGTACCCTGTAATGGACAGTTTGTTGTTTTAGTATTAAAATCACACTGATTCCGTACCCTATAATGGACAGCTTAATGTTTTAGTATTAAAATCACACTGATTCCGTCACCTATAATGGACAGCTTAATGTTTTAGTATTAAAATCACACTGATTCCGTACCCTGTAATAGACAGTTTGATGTTTTAGTATTAAAATCCCACTGATTCCGTACCCTGTTATAGAGAGTTTGTTGTTTTAGTATTAAATCACACTGATTCCGTACCCTATAATGGACAGCTTAATGTTTTAGTATTAAAATCACACTGATTCCGTACCCTATAATGGACAGCTTAATGTTTTAGTATTAAAATCACACTGATTCCGTACCCTATAACGGACAGCTTAATGTTTTAGTATTAAAATCACACTTATTCCGTACCCTATAATGGACAGCTTAATGTTTTAGTATTAAAATCACACTGATTCCGTACCCTATAATGGACAGCTTAATGTTTTAGTATTAAAATCACACTGATTCCGTACCCTGTAATGGACAGTTTGTTGTTTTAGTATTAAAATCACACTGATTCCGTACCCTATAATGGACAGCTTAAAGTTTTAGTATTAAAATCACACTGATTCCGTACCCTATAATGGACAGCTTAATGTTTTAGTATTAAAATCACACTGATTCTGTACCCTGTAATGGACAGTTTGTTGTTTTAGTATTAAAATCACACTGATTCCGTACCCTATAATGGACAGCTTATTGTTTTAGTATTAAAATCACACTGATTCCGTCACCTATAATGGACAGTTTGTTGTTTTTGTATTAAAATCCCACTGATTCCGTATTCTGCCATGGACAGTTTGTTGTAGTAGTATTAAAATCCCACTGATTCCGTACCCTGTAATAGAGAGTTTGTTGTTTTAGTATTAAAATCACACTGATTCCGTATCCTGTAATAGAGAGTTTGTTGTTTTAGTATTAAATCACACTGATTCCGTACCCTGTAATGAACAGTTTGATGTTTTAGTATTAAAATCCCACTGATTCCGTATCCTGTAATAGAGAGTTTGTTGTTTTAGTATTAAAATCACACTGATTCCGTGTCCTGTAATAGACAGTTTGTTGTTTTAGTTTTAAAATCACACTGATTCCGTATCCTGTAATAGACAGTTTGTTGTTTTAGTATTAAAATCACACTGATATCGTATCCTGTAATAGACAGTTTGTTGTTTTAGTATTAAAATAGCACTGATTCCGTACCCGGTAATAGACAGTTTGTTGTTTTAGTATTAAAATAGCACTGATTCCGTACCCGGTAATAGACAGTTTGTTGTTTTAGGATTAAAATAGCACTGATTCCGTACCCGGTAATAGACAGTTTGTTGTTTTAGGATTAAAATAGCACTGATTCCGTACCCGGTAATAGACAGTTTGTTGTTTTAGGATTAAAATAGCACTGATTCCGTACCCGGTAATAGACAGTTTTTTGTTATAATATTGATATCACACTGATTTCGTACCCTGTAATAGACAGTTTGCGATGGTCAGTTATTTTTATTCATGCATGTTTAGATTGTTTTATAATCGTTTATCTTCTTTGATTAACATTTCAAGTTCACTGTAGGTATTTGTGTTGTATGTACACAACTCTCATAAACGCCTTGTTTTTGCAATATTTTTGAACTATTAATACGAATATGGGAACTCATTACTTAAGCCATAGTTGTTATTAACAGAAAAAAACCAACAACTTTACCCGTTCTAGAAAGAAATGAGGCCAGTATTGATGGAGAGGGGTAATGATTTATGCAAATCTTTGAGATGTTTAATATCTGTTTTATGAAGAAGGGAAGTAACTCTAAAATTGAAAGCCTTAAATGTACCTCTTCAATACAGATACACTATGTCAGTCATTTTATTTCGTTCAAGAATTTTTTTCTCAAAATATTATGGTAATTATTACGAGATTTTTTTTGTTTCATTATGTTACCGGGGAATAGTTTAAGCATATATCAATAATATTTAATAAATGTTTGTTATCCGGCTAATTACCTAGTGTAAATTACCAATTTCAACCTTACATCCTATTCTGGTAAAATCATCCCCACATAATGTACTAGCTTACCTTAGTGTAATATCAAAATTAGTGTATCACCGTCAATACCACATTAGTTGATTGTTTTATAATTTATGTATTCACTTACAATAGAATGTGGCTGAACTGTTGCTTCTGTCGCTGGGTGTTGTGGTCGTATTCTTTATAGAGAAATTACAATCAGTACCCGGCCATATACATACACAAATCTTACATTTAAATAAAGTTCAATGACGTAACTCAAAAGTAGAAAGAAAATTACATTTATATCTAAGTTATAAAAAACACTTACATTTGACATCATTAACAAATCACATAAAAATAATTGATTGCATCTTTAAAAAATCCTCTTCTTCCCCATGACCAAATGTTTTAAGGCATATACCATTTTTTCCAAAAAAGAATATTTTATTTAATATACATGTAAATAACAATATATATTCCTTTCGTAGAAACATTTCCATGTTTCATAATTTTATTTTTAAACAAGCGTACATCACTCTCTCTTTATTACAAATTATTTATCCACATCCGTTTAAATGAAATCAATATCATGTAGTTAATTTACTTAATGTTATTAGTATTTTTTAGTTATTTTTTTTACTCGAACAAAAATAGATATCAGGGAGACAATTCTTTGTGAAAATAAATATAGAAGGGAGACAACTCCATTTCACTTTAATTTTAATTGAAATTTATTTACCTACCTCTGGGTTGCAGGTTTTAAGGTACATGGCATACCGACCGACGCTCAGTGTTTTCATCAAATATTTATGCTCATTCAAATAACTGTAATTTCCCGTTAACTGATACACCCAGGAGCCCACACACAACTGTTACCACTGGCTACTATTCACGTTTAGTAACAATATAACCATAATACCTTTACCGCAACATTCCATCATTCTAAAGTCACAGATATAGTCAACTATCTACCTGATCAAAATGCACATGAGTACACATTATCAATTCTTTCATTGAAGGGATCCCAGTCGGATCGTGAGGGTGAAAAGAAAAGTCATCCAAATTCTTGCCGCACCCCTAGTGTCCCGGATGTAGACATGAAAGGTAATGGTTGTGTCTTCTTTCTGTTTAACTATTAAGTTAAGTACACGATTCGTTAGACCTATCCAATGAACATTACTTTTTCTTTATATATATGTCGATAGCTTACGAAATTTAGCCCTAAACAGTAAAATTTGTCGTTTTCTTTCAGACGTGACAGTTATCCGTGAGCTATTGGAAACTGCTTCCGGTCATCGTGGAAGTAAGTTGTACATTAAATATTGCCAGGCTGTGCATTCAATTACAAATCTAGTTATGATATTTCCCTTTTTACTCTGATATTTATATTTCAATGCTAGACATAGCTTAACTCATTCATAACCATCCTTGTTCCATTTTTGGATTTTATATAAGGGGAGGCATGACTAGTGTCGTTAATGATGCGTGTAAACGATCATCTGGACAACCTGGTTCTATTCACCTTAACGATCTTACCTTACTGGTGTACATTTCTGTTTTGTTTCCTCACATTGTTTAAAGCCTCGTTTTATACCAAAATGTGTTGTTTTGTTCTTATGGGAGGAAGTTTTGTAATTCCGCACAGGCTTTATGAGTAGTGACCTTGGCGAGCCAGTGATTCCCTTGAAGGACAGACTTTACCTGAAGTTCTGCAGTTGGACCTGCTGTCCCTGTTGGGTAATGTTCCAGAAAGGTATTGCCTGGTTCATCTTAGACGCCTTTGTAGATCTGTTCATCACCATCTGCATCCTTGTCAACACTGCTTTCATGGCTTTGGACCAGTACGGGATGTCAAAATCCTTAGCCAATACCTTGACAAATGGCAACTATGTAAGCTTTATACGATTTGTTTAATGTTTGAGTAGTTTGTGTATACCTGTACTTTATTTCTTTACTATAAAATATACTGATACAAAACTGTACGCATTGAAGCCGCTTATCAGTATAAATTGAATATATGTTATACAATAATCACGAAATTATGTTCTTATTTTGCCCGACGTCTGTTTAACCTGTATTAGCACAAAAGCCACTGTCTTATCAAATATCCCATGCAATGTTATTTAATGATTCCACAACATGAAAAAGTATTTAAAATAAATCATATGCATTAAGAACTCTAATCAAAACAATGTACTTGGTATTTGTAGGTGTTCACGGCTATCTTTGCTACTGAGGCCTTCCTCAAGGTGATCGCTTTAGGTCCCGTGGTGTATCTGAAGGACAGATGGAATTGTTTTGACGGCATTATTGTATTCCTTAGCTTTTTGGAGCTGGCTCTGGATGGTGTATCTGGACTCTCTGTACTCCGTAGTTTTAGATTAGTAAGTCTCACAATTCTGTAATTGACAGTTCGAAAAAATAAATAAATAGATTATAATTATTTTTGATGTACACTAATCATTTATTCTTGATTAACTTAATTAAATACAAATCTTAACCGAAATTAAGGATTTATCGGTTATCAATAAATTTACAGAAATAATGTTTACAATTTTCATATTTTAAGAGAAAACAATTAATGCTTTGATGGCACATTCACAAGTTTGTAATTAGAAAGAAAGAAGGAAACGTGCAATGCTTTGCATAAATGCAAATGTGCTTAATTTATCTTTAGAAAATAAATATATGTTATTTTCACAATATTCAAATACGCTAAAATATCAGGTAAACGACTTTGTTTAACAGATGTCACTGTCTACTGAACGAAATCATAATATATGTTAAAAATAATTAAATTCATTTTAGAATAATGTTAACCGCTTTTATTTTCAACATATATCATATATTTGCGATTACATAAATTCGAGATAAAAGGCTCGTACCGATAATCGTGCATTCCTATATATATATTTGATAAAATTATTCGTGAAAAATTTGAATTCGCGTTAGAGCTCCCTCTCTCGCGAAATTACGCCAAAATACATATCTCTTGAAAAAAGAGTGGTTTACAGTATCTTGTTGTCAAGATGTTGCGACAAACGTTACTAACAGTTACATGTGTAAAATTGTGTTTCCTTTCATTGCCAGTTGCGTGTGTTCAAGCTTGCCAAATCCTGGCCTACACTGAATATGTTGATAAGCATTGTGGCTAAGACAGTAGGTACGCTGGGAAACCTAACCTTTGTCCTCGGCATCGTCGTGTTCATTTTCGCCGTGATGGGACAACAGCTGTTCTCCAACTCCTACAAGGATGCATACGGCGAGAATGGAACTTACGCCGCGGAGCCCTACCCGAGATGGAATTTTGATGATTTTTTACACTCCTTCATGATTGTATTTAGAGTGTTGTGTGGAGAATGGATAGAATCAATGTGGGGATGTCGACGTGTAGCTGGGATACATTGTATACCGTTCTTCCTCATGACCATGGTGTTAGGCAATTTAGTTGTAAGTGGCGAAGTTATATAAACATTTCCATTATAGTCCTATTCTCTCTTTAAGTAATCCACACACAAAAAAAATGAAATATTCAGAAACTTTTGAAGCAGAATTTCAATATTAAAAAAATACTAATCAATTCAAATACAGTAAGACACGGTTATGACGAACCTCTTCGTTCAAAACATAGTTGTTTCTTATATACATATTACACATACCTTTTATGGACCTGACGGAGGTAAAACCTTTAATTCATTGTATGTGTGCGTTATAAACGTATTTTGCTGAAGAAAAAACAATGGCCGATGGAAAGCAAACAGAAATTGGTAAATGTACTATTAAAACTTTTGAAAAAAAAATCAATAACTTTATCTATATTCTCGGAGATGGTTTGAAACGTATGTATTCAATTCTTGTGTTGTTATCATACTAGTTACATATGAAGGGGATGTCATTGTTATTTTGTTTTTGTTGATGACTTTTTACCAATTTCTTTGAAAAAAAGTATCTATTTCATTCCTTTTTTTGTAGGTACTGAACCTGTTTCTTGCTTGTTTGTTGAGCGCGTTTGGAGCAGACAGTTTACAGGACTCAGGAACCGAGGACGCCGAGCCTAATAAACTCCTGGAGGCGATTGACCGCTTTAAACGGTAAAGATGCACGACACAATGGCTTTACACGTTAAAGATATATATCAAACATTAATGCTTTAAACGGTAGGGATATATATATTACACAAATACATTTTAGTAAAATGACGATGTGCCACAGCTAGACTCTCCAATTCTTTGATTAAAGAATAATAATGAAATCTTAAAACAAAAGTTAATATAATGACATGAAAAACAAATATTAACATTGTAACAGAAATATAGCGATTTTTATGATAAAATATGTTACTGAGGATACGATATACTGATATTTCATTATAAAACTAAAGTGTGTAACAAAAGGGAATTATTAAATATATTAATATATTGTATAATTGTATCCAATGAGAAAACAGTAATGGTGGAATCGTTAAAAAAACTATAATCTATAAATGTTTAAATAATCGACGGTGTGAAATAAAAAAAAGTAATAAAATGATAATTTATAAATGATGTAGTGCATAATGCTAAACCATAAGTATATGTTTTTTTTTCTGAATATCTATTTCAGCTTCGGCGCCTATGTCAAAGTGAATATCATCGTATGCGTGAAGGTGAAAATGCAGCGTAAAAGTAAGCCTCCCATCTTGCCTGTTGTGTCACCGAGTCTATCAAGGGTAGAACTGAATGGAAAAGAGCCGATATCTGATGGACCGACTCCTGTTATCCGTAACGGTAAACTGGAAAAGACTCACGAGCCGCCCACTCCTACCGCCACCAAGCCTACAGGTTCACCCACTCAACTACCTCAAAATATTGTTTATACCGCTCTCAGTCAACATGTTTTAGTAATTTATCTTTCCTCTCTTCTGGTCCGTGCACTCTACTTCCTCAAAATATTGCATTATGTTGCTCTTAAGTCAACATGTTGTAGCATTTTTATCTTTCCTCCCTTCAAGTCCGTGCACTCTACTTCCTCAATATATTGCGTTCAACATATATAAGTGATTTCTGTTCTTCCTTTTGGTCCATGTACTCATCAACCTAAAAAATTGTTTTTATATCGCTTTTAGACAACAGAATAACAGAGATAACAGAATTTCTCCTTTTGATAGAAACATTCTACTTCTCTAAAGTTTGTTCATACTTTTAGTCAGAATTTGAAACTCTTCACGGCAAGTGATTTTTGCGATTTCTGTTCTGACGCACAACACGCGAAAAGAACATTTACAATGTATCACTTAGATTTCTAGATTTAAGAAACCAGAGACTATTGTTGATACCACCCGAATTATGTCAAACTACTTTAAAATGATCTTTCTCCCATTTTCTAACCAAACATGTTTACTTATTTTCCTTTCTTCTAACTTAAAGGTTCACATGAAATTACTTAAAATATTATTAGTATTTCCGTCCTTACCTTAAGCTGCCAAATCAATAACTAAAGATATTGTTGATATTACTTAAGGCATTCTGTCTATCCTCTCTCCGTTATCTCTTATATGTAAAACTACGTCATTTTCTGGTAGTTTTATGTCTTTGCTTATCCCTTTCTCTCTTTCTCTGGTAAAAGCACACGACTCATAGAAATGCTTTAATATTCACGTTTCCTCCTTATTTTTTATTAATTTAAAAAAAAACTGCCTCAAAATACCGTAACATTCCACATAATTTATTTCTTTGCTCTATCTTGTACATACAGACACTGCAAACCTAAAATGACTCCATTTAGCATGTTTTAGAATATATGTCTCTCCCTAAACAAAACAAACACGTAATTGCATCATGCTTTACATCATAGATCACTGCGCATTACACTACGTATTATGTTATTAGTAACTATACTAGAATCTGTTATGTTTTTATCAGTTCATTTGTACACATTGTGGTTGTCTCTGCTTAGCATGGTTTTGTAAATGTCTCTGAATTTGTCCATATCTACCCATTTGAAACGAAAATAATCTTATCCAGTTTCTGGAAACAAAACATACCTTTCTAAATTTCTTATTACAAATATAATCCACATTAATGTCTAGAATATTATTTCATAATAGATATATTGGGTTCTTTTTATCTGTTCGTTTGATTAGATTTAGTGCATTTGCTCAGGTAGTAATAATTATTCTGCATTTGCATATTACAGAGTTATCTGCCTTTACGGGTAGGCATTGATTGTGACGTCATATATTTACAGGCGTAACGTCATACTTTTACGACGTTGTTGCGACTACAAAATAATGACGTCACAATGGACACCTACCCGCAAGGGAGCTAACCCTGTAATATGCTAAGACGAAATAAGGTTATAAAGTCCCAATCGGCATAATCATCTTAACGCGTTTCTTTATAGTTTTGTAGAATTTGATTTTATTGTGTAGAATTGTAAATTTTCAAATCATTCCTTGATAATACAGTTTGTAGTTAAACTTTGACTGATTGTAGTATTCGAGTTGAGTATAATTTAGCAGTGGCTGATCTGGAACAACATTAAAATCAATTGATCAAGGTCTTCGGTTATGCGATTTTTTCTGTAAAGGCTTATAATTTTATCCGGTGCGTTGTTAATTGACAATTTCTCAATACCGGTAATACCAATAACAAAACAAGTGTGAAATCACTTAAACGGGTTTATTAGGATTTTCTTGCGTGACAATATCAGATATGCTCTGATTTTCTGCTAATCTCATTGAATAATACATGATAATGTGAGACTCAATATATACCATATCGACTTAGAAACATAGAGTCAATTTCCCGTTTATGAAATTTATTGCCAAAACGTTGAGTTATTTGGGGTGTCGTCCTATGATAACCATGTTGACATTCGTCCACGAAACTTCATATCTTATATACATATTAAGGACCTTTGATTTGGTCCATATGTTATACCGCCCTTGTAGAATACATAATATGCCCTCGGTCATCATTTAATATATATCGAACCTAATGTGTATTTACAATGAGAATAGAGGAAAATATCCAGTACATATCTAATATTACATGTAATATGATATTTTATCGAAGTATTTTGTTTTCCTAGCTTTTCATTATAACTATATACACATCACTCGAATACTTTCATTACCCGAAGCTTTTCCAAAATTCATATATGTTTAGTCTGCATGCCGATATTTGCATTTACAACAGAAAACTTTTCCACAATGTTGTAAAGTCATCTGCTTGAGTGCTTTTCTATGACAATAACGATCAATTATCTAGAAAATGTTGATACGTTTAATGTTTGTGCTGCTCATCGGAACACATGCAAACGATGCTCAAATCATTGATAAACAAGTATCAAAATATCAACATTTTTCGTTTTTGAAGTATCAATTCAAAATAAGTTACAACGTACACCAAATAGTTATATGCATTTAATCCGAACAAACTGTACAAAACTATAATTGGACACACAGAAGTCTTTATAGTATCTATTTGTTTTGTCTTACAGCTGATAGTGCAACCTTTAGCGTGAAGGACATGGATAAGGTAGGTGAAAAATTGAAAGGTTTCTTAAAAACCAATTATAACTTCAGACAATTTATATCTATGTCCTAACATGAGGTAAAAAAACCAACAAATGTTTGCCGCTGTTTTGCCGTTAACGCGCGGTAATTAGGACGATGGCGGGAAACATTATTCAACCCGCGTTATGAAAATTAACATTTGATTCAAGTAATGAAATTAATTGTTCAGAAGAAGGTGATGATACGTGTATTATTAACGTTGATCTACTACCTTTTGCGGCACTATAAACTTAGCAATATCGTCGTACATTACAACCTTTAAATCATAAGTCGTTTCGAAAAGGTAGAAGGCCTTATTAAATACAAAAAAAATGTAGTTACTGAAACAAAACAATCAGGGTTTCGTTTGGCAACTATAAAAACATAAATTGAATTGGATATTAACTATGATACTGACTTCTCTATAGTGTGAAATGCGGATATGTCAATATAAGGTATGATCCAATTGGCGACTATTCATATTTGGCTAATTAATGGTCACCTAGAGGTCGATAGACGCAATATTTCTATGTTTAGAAACACTCTCGGTCATCATTTTTCTTGACTCAGAAAGGTCCATAATTGATAATTATTACTTTACTAACAATATACACTAAATACAACAGAAACTGTCATATTGTAGTGCTGATGTGCATGCGCGAAAGCCCTAAAATATTATTACCCCTGAATCGTATACATTTGCAGTATCATACTGGTTTAGAGTTATAAGGTGGTTAATCATTGATTTATTTGTAAGCTCAGTGATATTTCACCAATGTATTTAGAGAAAAATAATACTAAGAAATGAATTTATCCTGCAACTGTCCTACATACTGACCGATAACTACTGTCGGGTAAACTTGTGCTTTATCCGTCAATACGAAATGCTTTTTCCGTCAATATGATCACGTGAATTTGTTCCACATTTGACGGAAATTTTTCTAACTTAACCCCGAATTTAACATGAATGAAACGTCATTCAGTCCCGCTAAAAAGTGACGTCACATTCACCGGAATGATGTCATTCTTACGATATCGAAAACCTCGTATGGTGGTGTGGTATATTTCTTGGCTCATGGCAAAGGTATGTATTGTTATGTAATTATTTGGCGGGTAATCATTGTTTTTCAGTATTTTCATATTGTTTCAGTGATATTACATACTGAATAGTATTACCGGTACTGTTTGCGAATGCGCTTATATATTTCCAACGGTAGTACACTCTTATTCGGTTTCGTGAATGTATCTTTTCCTCCGCAAAGAAGCGTCTCGCTTCGAGCGAAACCAAGTAAGAAACTTGCAATTTGCTTTCGTTTTGAATTACATAATGGTTGCAGGATAAACAGAATACATGGTTAGTATATTACAATACAAGTTTTATTTTGGTGCTCGAAATGGAAAGCCGAAATGATTCGGCAAAGCCTCGTCATCTCGGCTTTCCTAAGTCTCTCACCAAAATTAATCTTGTATTTTAAGATACTAACCATGTATTCTCTATTTCTATGCTTTGACAACATGTGTTAATAGATTATCAAATGATGATTTCAAATATATGACCATGAGTTCATGTAACCGAAAATCATTCTTTGAAAATATCTCAAACTAAAGCAATACTCTACTATTTTTCCACGTGTGTCTAGCAATCGGAATCCTCTACTAGACCTGCAAGTCGGGCAACACTGAAAAGTCATAAAGATATGGATGGCAGTTCGTCTGGCTCTTGTTCAACGCTTTCAGAGGATGCGAAGGAGCGCCTCAACATGGTTGATGCTGAGGGAGACCCGGAGATAAATGAGGTTGACGTTGTCTTTGCGAATTATCCAGACGACTGTTGGTGTCAAATAATCCGAAGTCGTTGCCCGTGTTGTATACGATTTGAGAATTCAGATACGGGGAAAAAATGGTGGAGTCTGCGATGTAAGGCGTATGCAATGGTCGAACACAACTACTTTGAGTCTTTTATAATCATCATGATTCTGGCCAGTAGTCTAGCATTGGTAAGACTTTCGTTTATGATCCTGGACAATTGTATGTGTAAGTTTAACATTACTGGTTATGATAATCTTTGCGAATAGTTTTCACGAGTTAGAATCAATTGTTTGATCATGATATTTGCCGATCGCTACGCTAGATACGGCTATCATATAATATTTCGCCAGGAACCTTGACTTCATCAATTTTAGGTCTATGAGATACTGGATAACGAGATTCAAATGTGTCATTAGTATCATGATTTTATCTTAAAAGTTTGAAGTAAAAGTTCAAAAAACTATTTTTGCTTTTCCCCCGACTTTTCTGAAGAGTGATATTATCAAATAAAATATATCATTTAAAACTTAACTCATCTTGCAGCGACTACCCTACTTCCACAAATTGTTCCTACGTAAGCGAGGGGGGAGTCTTAGAGTGGGAGAATTGTTCCTACGTAAGCGAGGGGGGAGTCTTAGAGTGGGAGAAAACCATATTGTTTGGGGAATACCCAAATGCCTGGGGAGGGGATTTGTAACATTCGCACTTTTGTGCCGGCTATGTGAAAGGCAAATGCCATTATCTAATACCTAACATATATTCCAACGTTTATTTTATTCTGCTTAACAGGCAATCGAAGACATCTACCTGCCAGAAAGGCCTATATTGAAAGAAATTTTGTACTATATGGATAAGGTGTTCACCACAGTTTTCATCATTGAGATGTTTATCAAGTGGGTAGCCTTTGGGTACAAGAAATATTTTACAGACGCATGGTGTTGGTTGGACTTCGTGATTGTGCTCGTAAGTACATACAACATTCATTTCAGCCAGTATTGATGTTGATTGTTGTTTATATCATAATAGGTCGGTCTAGTCATGTCATAGGGTCATGTCATAATATAAATATCGTAAAGGAAACGTTTAACAACACTATTATGATGTCACAGATAGTTTTGACGTCATACTCAATACAATATTGTTTCGGTAGACGGAAACGTCTCATCTTAACCGAATTTCTACTGTTTTGTAACATTTATTACATAACAATTACACAACGTTCACTCATTCTTTAGTTTTGAAAATGACGTAGTATTCTCACGTCAGCTGATGACTTCATCTGCGGAGAGATTCCATACAACGCCGATACTTTAACTTCAAATTGTATTGATAAATTCCAGATATCCATCGTGATGTTGGTTGCCGAAACCATGGGGATAGGTGAAGTGGGAGCATTTAAAGCTATGAGAACACTAAGAGCTCTTCGGCCCCTCAGAGCCATCTCAAGATGGGAGGGAATGAGAGTAAGCATACTAATAGATATGTTTTCCTCTTTTTGTTTCATATTCAATCAATGCAAAACACTTTTGTTAAAATGCATTTGTTTATTAACTAAATACTAGATTACAAATTCAAAATTTCATAAATAGTGCAATTCTCACACTGAAAGAAAAAATTAACGTCATGAAAATGTGCTGTACTTAACGATTACTATCAATTGATGTGCATTTTTACAGGTTGTAGTCAACGCTCTGATTAAGGCCATACCTTCCATTTTCAATGTGCTGCTTGTGTGTCTCGTATTCTGGTTGATATTCGGAATAATCGGAGTTCAGTTTTTCTCGGGAAAATTTTTCAAGTGTGTTGACGCTGAAGAAAACAAGGTGTTACCAGAGGAAATTCCAAATAAGACTATGTGTCTGAACACCGAAGGCTATAAATGGATAAATGCCGCAGTGAACTTCGATAATGTTTTAAATGCATACCTAGCCCTATTCCAAGTGGTGAGTACCTTTACAACGCTATTTTGCATTTGAACGTTTCATCGCAAATGTGTTCTTTGCATATTGCCCTTTATCGAGCATTTTCGTATTAATAATATTACTGTTGTGAGATGACATGGGGTGGTACTCCATTTTACCCTCTTATTTGTAAAATGATGATTGAACCGTTACCAGTTTCGATTACCAAGGACATAGATAATCATTTTTGATAATAGTATATATCCATAACTCATGAATAATTTCGGTATATACTTTCTTTCTGCAACTTTTATAATAGCAGTTTTGTAATTCAAATTTCTTAATGGTTTAATATTATAGTGAAAAAATGCCTGTTGATAACGCGTCAATTTCACTTTGTAGGCAACATACAAAGGCTGGACAATAATCATGGATGATGCCATTGACATAACAGGGGTAAGGCATGTGATATGGATACTCCGCTCTTTACATATTTTATATACACGTATATATATAGAGAGAGAAAGGGGAAAGAAGTAATTCTAACAGTGTGGACAAAAGATTGTCGAATTTTCGAGGCGATTTGCCCCTTTGTCAAGACACAAGAAGAACAAATAAAACTACATGTTACATTTTATATTTGTTTTGCCAAAGTTTATGATCATCACATTCATAATTTAACCAAATAAGACTTTCGGACGATAATCGTCAAAATAATTGTCATGGGTTTTTTATTGTGATACTTTTGTCACTGTAACAATTTGTTTTTGTTTTTTTCAGGACGACCATTTTTATGATACCTTTGTCGCTATAATAATTTCTTTTTGTTTTTCAGGACGATAAACAGCCGTTTCGAGAGAACAGCATCTTATATTACCTTTATTTTGTCTTCTTCATTATCTTTGGATCCTTCTTCACTCTTAACTTATTCATAGGTGTTATAATTGAAAACTTTAACCAACAGAAGAAAAAGGTAATGATAATTTTTTTTCTAGATTATATACATAATAACAACATTATGATAACAACACGTATTTCAATTATGATCGTGGTTATTTTTGTTTAATTCTTAAAACTCATGTTTTCTTCTTATCTAAAGTTGATGCTTTTTATTTTGGGTTAACATAACCTTTATTGCTTTGTAAATAAGGTAAGTAATCAAGATTATCAAGGGATGTAACTCTTCACTTTTTTACGTGTTACATCGTCATATATTACCTTCTCCATGTTGATAGGCAGGTGGTTCATTAGAACTCTTCATGACAGAGGATCAGAAGAAATACTACAAAGCAATGAAGAGGATGGCTTCCAAAGCACCCCAGAAATCAATCCCTAGACCAGAAGTCAGTTAAAAGCAAGCATATAATAAACTAAACAGAACCTACTGTCACTCTCCTCGTATCTGGGGCGTTCACTCATCTGCCTCTTTGAGTGTCGTCTAGTGTCTACTGCAATATGCTTGCTTCGCTGGCTTGGTGCATGTGTACTTGTCTTTTCCTAACTTGTACGTATACTTCTGCAGGCTGGTGGGTCGCTCGAGATGTTTATGACTGAGGACCAGAAAAAGTATTACGCGGCCATGAAGAGGATGTCGTCCAAAGCTCCCCAGAAATCCATACCAAAACCATCTGTTAGTCTTAAATAATTCCTCTTTTTTATCTGAATAGATGCACCTTTTCACTATATACCACATTTTAGATTTTTTTTAGATTCATTGTAAATGAAGTAGTTTATTTTCTAATCAAAGATCACAATTTTCTGAATATTACTATTAACCACCTTACTCACGTCAAATTTATGTGCATCTTATCAGAATTTAGAGGATTTTTATCTGTTTTTTTACTAAAGCACAGCACTTAATTCAATAGAATGCCGACATGCTGATTTGAATTTTTACCCCATTTCACCGTATTAAGATTGTTTTTTTCGTTGTCAATTTATTTACTTAATAACGAATTAATATATGGTTGTTGATTTTATTGTAACATATATCATTGTTATGACATTTATGAAAATAACAAGTGTTATTTGCCGTGATATTGGTAGTAAGCATGTTACCCCTTACTGACCTTAAATGGAATTTATATGCGCGCGTGGACGAACTTCAACGCCATTAATTGTGTTCATATCGCCGCATCATATTAATCGTAAGATCATTTTCAGTGCAAGACCTGAAATATAAATATTCTTAAAACTAAATTTCATTCATTCGCACTTAACTTTAATAGAAAAAAAAGTATCATGAACGTGTACAAAATAAAAGTTCAGAAACTAGCCGTATCTTTCAATCTTCACGCAGGTTAAGAAATTACTCTCCTTTGATTCATATGATCCTTGCAATATTTTGACTATGCATTTATTTAGGGTATATTTTAGAGATCCTGGACGGTATCTGGCTATCAACGAAGTATAGCTGTATTACAGCAAGTCCCACCATCCATGCATCGTGTCCACCTAACCTATTATTCCCTTCCTTTATATATAACTGATTTCTGTGATTTGTATGAAAAGAGAATACATTTCTGAATGTTACGGTTATCTACAATTTATTCCATTCTTTTAATCATATTGGTAAAATTTCTCTTTGTTCAATTCAATAGATGTTGAAAGTAATAATGATCTAATTTTGCTTATATCATTTCGCACAGAAAACAGTTACTATACTGTTTGTGATATTTTCCACCTGCACAGCATGATTGTGAGCTTGCATGCCGTACACTACTTTTATTCCATCCTTTCCTGCATGGCACCGTTCCATAATATTCCTAATAAAATGTATGAGGTATTTTATAGCAATCGAATCTGCTATTTACGCAATAGTACATTTATTCACTTACTATATATATATATATATATTTGATTCTATAAACTTAACAGAAGACTAATGAATTTAATATCAACCTCATCAAAAATATTTTCATAAAGATTTTATTATCAGAATGGTGTGTCATGACGTATATACATCTACATAAAAGGAGATACCTCTTTCTTCTAAACAGAGCACACCGTTTCCAGAATACGTTAACGTTCAGCCAGTTTATTCAGTTATTCAATAGTGGGTAGATGAAAACATCGATCAAATGATATGGTAATTATAATAATCTTAAGAAATGAATTTAGAATTAACAGACGGAAATGACAAGTCAGTTAGTGCATCAACTAAAGTTGTCATATAGCAATTGGAAATAAAATAAATTTGTCTCGTTCGCGAATATTTCATAACTTATTTGTTTTCAAGTAAGAATGTATAAGTATTGATTGGGCAGTCTTCGTTATCATGGGAAAATGATGACACGGACATTTGTATTCTCAGTCTTTAGTGTTGCTACAATAACGGGAAAATGTGCCCTATTTTTTTAGCGGTTATATGACAAATCTTGACGTTCTACCTCCCGAAGAGTTCCTGTACCCTATAATTGACGTATTACTATGTCAGCTCTTATCTACCTACCAAACCGCTTAATCATGCTATCAGTTGTGTTTGCTGAATGTCTTAATAAAACCAAAATCAAATAAATATAAAGTAGAATCTTAGTTAAATTGGCATGTTCTTGTTGATATTATCAAAGCTGTGTGATTTTACTGAATTTATCTGCATGCTTCACTGTTTGTTCTTCTTCTAACTGTCCATATCATTTGCATTAATGAATTAATGATACATATTATCTTCAAATATACATTTTTCTATTTAAAAAAAACCGACGTGTTTCTGTTTCTCTATTTCTCTTTTTATGTTACATGTATTATAAATGTATAAAGTTAAAATTGTGAATATTATTTTATCACATGTATTTATTATGAGCGTTGCTGTATAACAAAGGAATTGACTTTTTTTATCTCATACGAATTGTCAATGTATTGAATTTATTTATTATATATGTGCCTTTGTATGTTCAAAAACCTTGCAGGAAGTATCAAGAACGTCTATTTGAAAGACAGATAAATAGATAAATGTTAATGTGTACTTCTTTTAGTAAAATCAATTTATCAGCCATTGATGAGTATTAGTATTATACAGTGAATTTCGTCGTTTTTAGATAAACCCTACTGCATTGTATTTTATGTTATTTTACAGATGAAGATTGCAGCCATAATTTTCGACATCACATCGAATCAAATGTTTGATATTGGCATCATGCTCGTCATCATGCTGAATATGGTCACTATGGCAATGGAGCACTACAAACAAACGGAACTGTTCACTAATGTCTTGTACTATATCAATCTTTCTTTCATCATTATTTTCACGATTGAATGCTTGCTCAAAATAATAGGACTAAGACAATATTACTTCAAAATTCCATGGAATATATTCGACTTTGTTGTGGTAGTTCTATCTGTATTAGGTAAGTATTGTTATTTTAACTTCCAAAGAATCTCATTCACAAACGATGAAACTTTGGCAATGAACCGAGACCAGTGAACTTATTTGTTTACTTGTGCTTTTCAGCGAATGATCATATATTATGGTCATTATTTTCAGTAAAAGTAAATTAATTAGAACACACCATTATTTGACCAACCCAACAATGTTATTATCAAATCCTCACACCTGTTTTAACTCTTCATTTTGGCCAAAGCACAGGTTAAAGTGAGTGGCATTTTTGAACTTTTAAAAGTAATGTTAACTGTCATGTTATAAAATCGTATTTGGTCTGGACAATATTGCTTTCTCTTTTTTGTGAATGAAATCCTGGTCTCTCATATATAAAGTGTACATTGTATATCAATTTGGAATTATTAATCATAAGATGCTTGAATTTGAATAAGAATAGTACTTGTAAATTAAGTTATATTTACATTTCTGTGTGTCTATTAATTGATTTTTGATAGCTTGATAAGATATTCAAATATTTAGAATGTTTTATTTCCATTCACGTATAAATTTATTGAAGGACTCTTTTTGAAAAAGAGAGAATTAAATTTTTTTTATATATATAAATTTTTTATCATTATACCGGGTATACTTTTTCCATTTTCATTTTAAAAAAGCGTTTGTGTAATAAAAACTTTTGTTCTGTTTCAGGTATTGCGCTTTCCGATGCGATGGAGGCATTTTTTGTATCGCCAACCTTATTGCGTGTAGTGAGAGTCTTCCGTGTGGGGCGTGTGTTACGTTTAGTAAAATCAGCGAAAGGAATTAGAACATTACTTTTCTCTTTAGCAGTGTCCCTTCCCGCTCTTTTTAACATTGGCTTGTTATTATTCTTAGTCATGTTTATCTATGCCACTTTTGGAATGAACTTTTTCATGCACGTGAAACACACTGGCGGTTTGGACGACTGCTTCAACTTTGAGACCTTTGGTAGGAGTATTATATTGCTATTTCAAATGTGTACATCCGCAGGCTGGGACGGAGCTCTCGCCGGGCTTTCAAATGAAGAGGATTGTAGTGACGAAGAAGGCAACTGTGGGACATATGAGATGGCAGTGTTTTATCTTGTTACGTATCTCGTAATCAGCTTTCTAGTTGTAGTGAACATGTATATAGCGGTGATTCTGGAGAATTTCAGTCAGGCAACAGAAGATGTTCAACAAGGCTTAACGCCAGACGATTTTGATATGTATTACGAAAAGTGGGAAAAGTTCGATCCGGATGCAACACAGTTTATAGCTTTAGAGAAGTTATCAGATTTCGTAGATTACCTAGAGGAACCATTAAGACTTCCAAAACCAAACCACTTCCTTCTTGTGAAGCTAGATATAGCTATTTGTGAAGGTGATAAGTGTTTCTGCAGAGACATCTTGGATGCTCTAACAAAGAATTTTCTGGGAACTTCAGATACTGGAGATATACCAGCGGACGCGGGAGGTCCGAAAGAAAACGTTGAATATAAACCAATAAGCTCGACACTAATGAGACAGAAAGAACATTACGCAGCAAGGCTAATACAAAAAGCGTATCGCGCCTACAGGCGAAGGCGAGGAGAACTCGGCGCGCCGCCTATGTCATATGATGAAGCAATGGCCGACACAACACCTCAGGAAAAAACAGATATTGAAAAGAAAGGAGATGAAAATGAAGACAAAATAGAGAAAAAGGAAGAGGAAACAGAAGTGATTACTCCCTCAGAACAAAAAACGGTTGAATTAGGACCGGATAGCGACGTTGTAGCGTGATCAGTGTCCTTTTCTGTAAAAATTGAGATCGAAATGAATTTACGGCTTTTGTGCTTGTGAAGCAGAGAAGAAAACATTGGCTTCGGATGTTAGCTTTTTATTGAAATATTGATCCGCAGATAATCGGTGTGTTTGATGTTAAGTACTCAGCGTTGGGACAGAATGTCTTTCCATTTACAGGTTTTAGGATGCAATCTATTGCACTTCAGTATATACACGATATACATTTGTATATGGTTATATATGTGTATAATTTTATATATACAATATATACATATATGATTAATATATACACATGTTATTGTATGTGTACCATGATGTGCCGTGTATATCATTATATATCAAGTGTGTATCTCCCAATTCGAATTGTGAGAACATTTTAAGGTATTTAAATGTTGTTACATTCTACTTTGCTTGTGCCTACCTAATCCTGAGGAACAGTTTCGTAACGAATTACAAATTTTTACAATTTTAAATCGTGACCAATATACCGCAGCACTATTTTATAACCAGATGAAGGACAATGTTTTTAATTCGACATCTTAGCTTCGTATCAACAAAAGGTCCACGTGACTGTAGGAAAAAGACTGGGTATACCTTAATTGATAAAACAAAAATAAGCGTTTATAAAACAAGACATCGTGGGTTTTTATCAAATTAATATCAGCAGATTCTCTAATATAAAGAGATTGAATATCAGAACATTTTGCTAACAATACAATGCTTTATAGTAATTGTTTTACTGCTACGATAAGACACTTTGTAGAATAAAACAAATATTGTTGAGAGAGTAATCACGGCCGTATGTAATTCCATATACGAAGCATACTTTACTTATTTCAACATTTTTTACAGAAAAATGTATCAATTTTGCATTCTATTTCAAAATTTGCATGGTAGTTGTTATTTATACAATGTATACAAGGCTTAAATTATAAAGGCATTCGTCTGTGTCTCGTGTATAATGATATAAGTCTATCGCTTACTATTTACTCCTCATATCTATCGTAGCGTGTGTTAAGATTTGTAAGATTTTTTTTCTGGAAGGGAGCAGCTAACGTCGTGTACTAAAATATGTAATCTGACACCAGTTTTGTTAAAATGATCTCAAAGGAAAAAAAACAAAAAAATGTTGATATTGCATATGCATTTGAAAACTGTTTTCATTATGCTTTTTTGAAAGAGTAAATTTTTCGTTTTCTTTATTTTAATTTTGAAAATAAAAAATACAAATACATGTTAATATTACAATCGAAATGTTAAAATTTGTATTGCACTTCTTTGAGAGAGATAGATTAAAAAGTACAAATACAAAAAGTTGTTTACATGTTTCGAGGGTCATATTACGCATTTCAGAGTAGATGTGAGCAGATCATATAAAATCACTTTAAAAGACGAAAAAAATTTGAAAATAAATATCATTATGCATTAAGCACAGTAAATATTGACATTTTTAGTGAATATGAACATGGATTTTCTTTATTATGTATTTAATTTGAAAAATATTTCAATAGTGTCAAACCCATGATAAATATATTGGTATTGTTATACGGGTAAATGAGTGTTCTATATAGAAATCTTATCCGGAAAAATCGTATTTCCTCTTTTGTCAGTAATTGTATTTCCTAACAAAGTTTGAAGTGTTCTTCTGGGAAAATGTTTGCACACTTTTCCATGTAATCAAATATTTTACTAAATATAGTTTATTTCGCCGCATTCTTTGATATTGATTAAGATAGTAATCTTAAACAAAACATAAAGTAAAGATATTGCTTTCTTTTTATCGAATGTATCGGGACAGTAACATTTTGTTAATTAGTTACGTAGTATTTTTTACATGAAACTGGTAAGCCATTTTGAGATTAAAACGAAGAAATAAATATAATTCGATCAACTATATCTAAGTTACACAGTCATCAGAGAGGGACCAGTTTTGTTCAAGTAGCCCCGGATAGTTAAACAACCTTCAGTATAATGTGTTAACCCTCCTATTTAAGATACTGCAAACGTACGCATTTTAGCGAACTCTTATTTTAGCGAAATACCTGCAATCGACGCTTTAACAATAGCTACCGAACAAACCATAGGCGGAAAATAGTGATTATTAGAATTAATACTCCTGTAATATTCATTGCACACACACACACACAAATCCACCCAACTTATTACTGTGCAATGCAAGAAACGAGTAAGTACATTAGACATTTAATATTTAACTCATTCCACTCTTTGCTTTAAGCTCATCTACCTTTTGACTTGAACAGTGTGAAATTAATGAGGTAAATGACCACACGAATTGCTGAGTTTTGTAATAAAAATAACCTGTGAAACTGTTATCTATACACGTTTTCGCATTTGTCAAGGAAAATGGAATCACTATTACAAGTTAACCGCTAAAATACGTACGTTTACATTTTGTTGAGTAACATTACCCTAAAGAATAATGTGATTTTTCAGTACACTCCACGTTTTAATGTTTTAATCGATATGCATGGCGGTTGTGTAATTGTTAGCCATGGTTTACCCATCTACAAGGATGTGTATATGTATTTAAGCCATTGTTGATTGCCTCTTGTATTATTATATTGTTAAACAATACCATTCCATGATTTTATAATGATGAAGATTATAACAGTATTTACTAACATAGACATCCGGAATCATTTTCATTTATATTTCAATGATGCAACATTTGGAGGAGAAAATCAGTTAAATCTTGCGATCAATTTATTTGATGTTATCTTTGTAAGAGATCAAGTCACAAATAGAACAAAATATTACGAAATGATTAAGCAAATCTCTAAGTAACGTTTGTTCAAAAACAATTGTCCAGATATACAAGGTAAGTCAAAGATGTTTTGCTCATCACAAACATTCCTTTCTGTGGCATAGATGATGAACATCTTTCACATGGGAAAACAATATTGTTGTGATGTAGCATCTTGTCGGGTGAACCTCACCTGGTCGACCTACTAGTTAGAAATCATAATACTATGCAAATACGTATTTGTGTTAATCTGTATGTGATAGGTATTCATTAATGTGTATAATTTGTCGTGTCTCATGTTTAATCAGTCAGATCTGTTTGTCATAACCCAAAACATGTTCACAAGTTCACTGGTGGCGGGGTGGATTCGGTTGTAATAATAACTACCGGAGGTTTCATTATTTCGAAACCGGAAGTTTCATTATTCCGAAACATACTCTATCTGTTTTGGTAATGGAGTGTGTATTGCTCATGATGCTTTCTAATAGAGAAAAATGTCGTTAACATTTTTCTTGCTGGATTAAATACTGATTTAAAGAATTTTCCTCTTTAAATATCATAAATGTGCGGCATCGTAACCTTTTTTTTTCACTTAATATATATTATACATAAACACGTATATATATAAGTAACTAGTATAGTTAATCAAGTACATGTAATTAACCTTGTAGTTAAAAGGAAACATTATGTTTGTATTTCCGAGCCATTAACAATGATTTGATCGTCATTTTAGCCTACAGTGATGATGGCGCTTTCAATGCTTATGTTAGTTAGGCCCTTACAGATGGCAGGTGTAGTATTGACGCGCGTGCTCCTTTAAAACATTACATTTTGTGTCAACCTGGGAGGACACCAAGTGCACAAAAGCTGAATACTAGAATTTGGTATTCTACTCCTCTCAATGACGAATGTCTCTTTCTTTCGATAAGTCAGTGCATTACTATTTCAAAATTTAAATGACATTTTCATTGATCAAATTCCTATAAGTCAAAAAATTCATACGAATTCAGCAATTTTACAGAGTTGTTTATTCAACTTGGATCAGGAGATATATTTTTTTGTCAGCAGACGTCATCTTCAGCTAATAAAATATATTGAGGTCAGCGGCTATTGATCATCAAGCTAGTAGAATATTCCTGATTAAAACAACAACTGTGCTATTGGAGAAAACATCCAGTTTTGGCACTGAATCGGTATTAGTACAATACATAGTTCTCTTTTCTATCTAATTGTTCAAATGTTTGCGTCATATTGCATTCGACTATAATCGTGATTGTTCGACAGCATCCGTCATTCTTCGGCAAATTTCGTCATTGCTATCAATCACACTTCGAACATGTCAAAACATGTTTATAGCTAGTTTAAAAGAGCGCCAGATCCACCCTGGTCGATCGTGTATTCCATCATTTGTGTTTTACCTCTTTATACTTGCATTTGATATTTTATTGAAGATGTCATAATTATTACATGTTCTCGTTATTGATATCGGGTGGTTTGACATGTCGCATTTATTAGATTACTTGATACCACTGTTTAATTATCTTGCCAAAAACAAAACCATATTCCTTATTACAATGTCTGCTCAGCTGATCGATATGTTAAAAACTTTATTCAATTGTTTCACCATTTGAAAAATGAAGAATTAAAAAATAATAACGAATCTCAGTATAATGTTTTAAAAATCTAAAAAGCGCAAAAAGACAGAAATTATTTGCAATTTTTGGAATTTTCTCTTTCTTCTTACACCGTGTTGATTAAGCGAGTCCATTTTCCACTTGAAACCTTGTTAATGCTAACATGTGATAAATTATGAAGGGCGTTTTCTTTCATATATTATTTTGATAAAACGATTTTTATACGGACAATATGTCGCTTCGTTGTCATTTAATACATAGTGTAACTCTTGAGATGTATAGTACCTATGTGATGTGTGGACCTGCCTACAGCTCACTTTTCTTCCAATATATATCCTGTCACGTGTTTTCGCTGGTATATTGAATGGCGATGATTACTGTTAAAACGGCTCTCGCACCGTGCTGTTTTTGTGATATTATACGAGGGCGACAACAACAAAAGTATTCAAGGTGAATGTTCGTCATTTTTACTCGTCAGAGTAACCTCCCCTCCACTTGCGTAAAATAAAACGGAAGAGAAGTAGGAGGTTACTGTTGCGGGTAGGAATGTGGACATGAAACCTTATGGATTTTAATGTTTTCTTTAGTTAATATAACTAACCTGTCAACATTTCACTGTGTTTGTTTTGAATGGAGAATGAAAGTGAATAAATACTCGTTTTTGGATGATGTCTAAGATCAACGATTTGCCTCCATGTGTGTAATTTTCTCTCCAATAGCTCAATTTTATCAGACGATAATACGGAAGCTTTGTTTTGACGAGAAGGTGTGATACCCGTGTATGTGAACGCTTGGCTCACGTGTACATGGACCGTCTGTGTACACCCATATTTATGCACAAGAATGCATGTTACGACGGACACACGTACTTGTATTGCCATCTTTGCTTAAATCATTAACACCTTGATTCTTTATGTAAATAAAAGATATACACAAATGGTAGTTTTCTGTTTTTTGTTTCAAAATTTTACATTATAGAGATATTTCTTACATAATATATCACAGTGAACTTTATAAACATCGAAGAGGGTTTTTTTTGTTACAACTTCATTATATTTCTAATAAATCAACTTTACACAACTATCCAATCACGAAACACCACATGTTTTATGAAAGTGTCATTGTTGCATCAAATCAGAAAAGACATTATAAACGTATAAATATATACAACGTCATTAGTTTTCACTATCAGAAGATAACACAAAATTTAAAGGCAATGCAAATTCTTGTTACATGCAAGATTGAATTATAATGCAAGAAACCACTTCCTAATCCAAAATTACAATACAATACTGTTGTGCAAATAGTTTTCCTGTCTGGTTCATTGAAAGCTTCTTTACAAACCATCACAAATATCACCTAAATGACGGGTAACAAAACACCTGAGCTCACAGAAAAGGTTTCAGACCCTTCACCATCAAGGATTTGTTTTGTCGATTAGTCTCCGAGCGTTGACAGATCGCAATGTCAGCATTTCAGATAGAAGTTTATGAAGAATGCATTCTTCAGTTGGTAATTTGTTTTTTGCTTTGTCGCATACATCTGGACATACAGCTCACCAATTAGTTTGGTACTCGAAAGGATTTGTTGAATATGATTTGTGTCTCGTAAAACGTAAGAAAAAATCTCGAACAATACATTTGGATATTTTGTGACGTGATGAACTTTTCAAAAATTCGAAACTTTCTTACCATATATCTACAGCCAACCGTGGTTCGCTACGCTGGCTTTAAAACATAAATTATCTCTTAAGATGGCCGATCTTACGATAAAAATAGTTTGTTGTAATTAATAATGGAAGTGTCAGATTCTAGATTACGTTGCTTGCATTGATTATTCACTACTAGCAATTTTAGATACAGCTACTATTAAAGGCTGCTTGTTCATTTAAAGGGTAAAATGAAATAACTCGATTAAATTAAATCACAAAATACATTAATAAATAATTCAATGATTATTTTAAATGAATCGCAATGTGCAAGCAAGCTATGCACAAAAAATGTATTCACAAAGTGTATAATATAGCAATATAAGTATATGTTAAAAGTGTATTATAGAGCAATGTAATGTAATTTTTATCGTGAATATAAAAAGCCGTGTAAAAAATCAACCTGAAACCATTTGATACAATCTGGAGGCTGTCATTAGAAATCATAGAATCACGTGGGAGAATGTCAACAGAAAGTAGGGAGCACGTGGGGGGATGTCAGTAGAAACCATACGGAGCACGTGGGAGGATGTCAGTAGAAACCATACGGAGCACGTGGGAGGATGTCAGTAGAAACCATACGGAGCACGTGGAAGGATGTCATTAGAATCCATTGGGAAGACGTCGTTAGAAACCATATGGAACACATGGGAGGATGTCATTAGAAACCATAGGAAGCACGTGGGAAGACGTCATTAGAATCCATAGGGAACACGTGGGAGGATGTTATTAGAAACCATAGGGAACACGTGGCGGATGTCATCAGAAACCATAGGGAGCACGTGGGGGATGTCATCAAAAATCATAGGGAACACGTGGAAGATGTCATTAGAAACCATAGGGAACACGTGGAAGGATGTCATTAGAAACCATACGGAGCACATGGGAGGATGTCAATAGAAACCATACGGAGCACGTGGGAGGATGTCAATAGAAACCATACGGAGCACGTGGGAGGATGTCATTAGAAACCATAGGGAACACGTGGAAGGATGTAATTAGAAACAATAGGGAGCACGTGGGAGGATGTCATTAGAAACCATAGGGAACACGTGGGAGGATGTCAATAGAAACCATACGGAGCACGTGGGAGGATGTCAATAGAAACCATACGGAGCACGTGGGAGGATGTCAATAGAAACCATACGGAGCACGTGGGAGGATGTCAATAGAAACCATAGGGAACACGTGGAAGGATGTAATTAGAAACAATAGGGTGCACGTGGGAGGATGTTATTAGAAATCATAGGGAACACGCGGGAGGATGTCATTAGAAACCATAGGGAGCACATGGGAGGTTGTCATTAGAAACTTTAGGGAGTGCGTGGCAGGATGTCATAAGAAACCATAGGGAACAAGTGGAAGGATGTCATTAAGAGCCATAGGAATCACGTGGGAGGATGTTATTAGAAACCATAGGGAGCACGTGGAAGAATGTCATTAGAAACCATAGGGAACACGTGGGAGGATGTCATTAGGAGCCATAGGAATAACGTGGGAGGATGTCATTAGAAACCATAGGGGGCACGTGGGAGGTTGTCATTAGAATCCATAGGGAACACGTGGAAAGAGGTCATTAGAAACCACAGGGAACACGTGGGAGGATGTCATTAAAAACCATAGGAAACACGTAGGAAGACGTCATTAGAATCCATAGGGAACACGTGGGGGATGTCATCAAAAACCATAGGGAACACGTGGGAGATGTCATTAGAAACCATAGGGAACACATGGGAGGATGTCAGTACAAACCATAGTAGGAAACACTTGGGGGATGTCATCAGAAATCATAGGAACAGGTGGAAGGATTTCATCAGAATGTATAGGGAACACGTGGGGGATGTCATCAGAAACCATAGGGAACACGTGGGAGGATTTTATTAGAAACCATAGGGAACACGTCGCGGATGTCATCAGAAACCATAGGAAGCACGTGGGGGATGTCATCAAAACCCATAGGGAACATGTGGGAGATGTCATTAGAAACCATAGGAAACAGGTGGAAGGATGTCATTAGAAACCATACGGAGCACATGGGAGGATGTCAATAGAAACCATACGGAGCACGTGGGAGGATGTCATTAGACACCATAGGGGGCACGTGGCGGATGTCATCAGAAACCATAGGGGCACGTGGGATATGTCATCAAAAACCATAGGGAGCACGGGAGATGTCATTAGAAGTCATAGGGAACACATGGGAGGATGTCAGTAGAAACCATAGGAAACACGTGAGGGATGTCATCAGAAATCATAGGAACACGTGGAAGGATTTCATCAGAATCTATAGGGAACACGAGTGAGGAGTCATCAGAATCCATAGGGAACACGTGGGAGGATGTCATAAGAAACCATAGGGAGCACATAGGAGGATGTCATTAGAATCCATAGGGAACACGTGGGAGGATGTCATAAGAAACCATAGGGAACACGTTGGAAGACATCATTAGAAACCATAGGGAACACATGGAAAGACGTCATTAGAAACCATAGGGAGCACGAGGGAGGATGTCATTAGAAACCATAGGGAACACAAGGGAGGATGTCATCTGAAACTATAGGGAACACGTGGGAGGATGACATTAGGAGCCATAGGAATAACGTGGGAGGATGTCATTAGAAATCATAGGGAACACGTGGGTGATGTCATCAGAAACCATAGGGAGCACGTGGGGGATGTCATCAAAAACATAGGGAATACGTGGGAGATGTCATTAGAAACCATAGGAAACACATGGGAGGATGTCAGTAGAAACCATAGGGAACACGTGGGGGATGTCATCAGAAATCATAGGAAAAGGTTGAAGGATTTCATCAGAATGTATAGGGAACACGTGGGGGATGTCATCAGAAACCATAGGGAACACGTGGGAGGATGTCATTAGAAACCATAGGGAACACGTGGGAGGATGTTATTAGAAACCATAGGGAACACGTGGCGGATGTCATCAGAAACCATAGGGAGCACGTGGGGGATGTCATTAGAAACCATAGGGAACACGTGGAAGGATGTCATTAGAAACCATACGGAGCACATGGGAGGATGTCAATAGAAACCATACGGAGCACGTGGGAGGATGTCATTAGACACCATAGGGGGCACGTGGCGGATGTCATCAGAAACCATAGGGAGCATGTGGGGGATGTCATCAAAAACCATAGGGAGCACGGGAGATGTCATTAGAAATCATAGGGAACACATGGGAGGATGTCAGTAGAAACCATAGGAAACACGTGAGGGATGTCATCAGAAATCATAGGAACACGTCGAAGGATTTCATCAGAATCTATAGGGAACACGTGGGAGGAGTCATCAGAAACCATAGGGAACACGTGGGAGGATGTCATTAGAAACCATAGGGAGCACATAGGAGGATGTCATTAGAATCCATAAGGAACACGTGGGAGGATTTCATAAGAAACCATAGGGAACACGTTGGAAGACATCATTAGAAACCATAGGGAACACGTGAAAGGATGTCATTAGAAACCATAGGGAACACATGGGGGATGTCAACAGAAACCATAGGGAACACGTGGAAGGATTTCATCAGAATCTATAGAGAACACGTGGGAGGGTGTCATTAGAAACCATCGGGAGTACGTGGTAGGATACCATTAGAAACTTTAGGGAACACGTGAGGGATGTCATCAGCAACCATCGGGAGCACATGGGAGGATGTCATTTGAAATCATAGGAAACACGTGGGGGATTTCATCATAATCATTAGGGAACACGTGGGAGGATGTCATTAGAAACCATAGGGAACACATCGGAAGACGTCATTAGAACCATGGGGAGCACGTGGGAGGATGTCATTAAAAACCATAGGGAACACGAGGGAGGATGGCATTAGAATCCATAGGGAACACGTGGTAGGATGTCATCTGAAACTATAGGGAACACGTGGGAGGATGTCATTAGAAACCATATGAAACACTCGGGAGGATGTCAGTAGAAATCATTGGGAACACGTGGGTGATGTCATCAGAAACCATAGGGAGCACGTGGGGAATGTCATCAAAAACCATAGGGAACACGTGGGAGATGTCATTAGAAACCATAGGGAACACATGGGAGGATGTCAGTAGAAACCATAGGGAACACGTGGGGGATGTCATCAGAAATCATAGGAACAGATGGAAGGATTTCATCAGAATGTATAGGGAACACGTGGGGGATGTCATCAGAAACCATAGGGAACACGTGGGAGGATGTCATTAGAAACCATAGGGAACACGTGGCGGATGTCATCAGAAACCATAGGGAGCACGAGGGGGATGTCATCAAAAACCATAGGGAACACGTGGGAGATGTCATTAGAAACCATAGGGAGCACGTGGAAGGATGTCATTAGAAACCATACGGAGCACATGGGAGGATGTCAATAGAAACCATACGGAGCACGTGGGAGTATGTCATCAGAAATCATAGGAACACGTGGAAGGATTTCATCGGAATCTATAGGGAACACGTCGGAGGAGTCATCAGAAACCATAGGGAACACGTGGGAGGATGTCATTAGAAACCATAGGGAGCACATAGGAGGATGTCATTAGAATCCATAGTTAACACGTGGGAGGATGTCATAAGAAACCATAGGGAACACGTTGGAAGACATCATTAGAAACCATAGGGAACACGTGGAAGGATGTCATTAGAAACCATAGGGAACACGTGGGGGATGTCAACAGAAACTATAGGGAACACGTGGAAGGATTTCATCAGAATCTATAGAGAACACTTGGGAGGATGTCATTAGAAACCATCGGGAGCACGTGGTATGATGTCATTAGAAACTTTAGGGAACACGTGAGGGATGTCATCAGCAACCATAGGGAGCACATGGGAGGATGTCATTTGAAATCATAGCGAACACGTGGGGGATTTCATCATAATCCATAGGGAACACGTGGGAGGATGTCATTAGAAACCATATGGAACACATGGGAAGACGTCATTAGAAACCATAGGGAGCACGTGGGATGATGTCATTAGAAACCATAGGGAACACGAGGGAGGATGACATTAGAAACCATAGGAAAACGTGGGGGGTTTCATCATAATCCATAGGGAACACGTGGTAGGATGTCATCTGAAACTATAGGGAACAAGTGGGAGGATGTCATTAGAAACCATATGAAACACGTGGGAGGATGTCATTAGAAATCATAGGGAACACGTGGGTGATGTCATCAGAAACCATAGGGAGCACGTGGGAGGTGTCATCAAAAACCATAGGGAATACGTGGGAGATGTCATTAGAAACCATAGGGAGTACGTGGGGGATGTCATCAGAAACCATAGAGAAGACGTGGGGGATGTTTTCAGAAACCATATGGAGCACGTGGAAGAATGTCATTAGAAACTATAGGGAACACGTAGGAGGATGTCATTGGAAACCATAGGGAACACGTGGGGGATGTCATCAGAAACCATAGTTAACACGTAAGAGGATGTCATTGGAAACCATATGGAACACGTGGGGGTGTCATCAGAAACAATAGGGAACACGTAGGGGAGAAACCATATGGAACACGTGGGGGGTGCCATCAGAAACCATAGGGAGTACGTGGGGGATGTCATCAGAAACCATAGGGAGTACATGGGGGATGTCATTAGAAACCCTAGGGAACACGCGGGGGATGTCATCAGAAACCATATGGGGCACGTGGGAGAATGTCATTAGAAAACTAACATAATCTGTCACAAGCTGGTTTATTAACCTATCCCATATTATCATACGAAATGATAAGATCTTGTTTTGTTTGTGTCCGGTATCGTTTTGACATTTTTATATGAAAGTGACGCTTAAGATCTAATTGAGTGCAAATAGTAGATCTAATTGAGCTCGGATAGTCTTCGTTTGAATATCTTGGTAAATGTTGAAATAGTTTGTAACATGTTAATCACGGGTTAAGTCTATGTGTGTCAATAAATTATATTTACTGGCTCAGTTTAAAATGGTAGAAAAATGTGTCTGATATCAATAGCTACCCATGCATGATTTTTCCTTATGTGTAGACAGTTTATTTCTTGATCTTACGTGCTTTCTCATAACTATCAACAAGTTACACATGTAGAATTGGCGATTTTTATTTCTCGATTCACCAAAAAATAGGGAGAAAATAACCAAACATAAACAGTGCATTTTTGAGTTCAAGACAACCGCTAAATATTACTATGGAAACGTTCGGAGATATTGCTATCAAAAAACCAATGTTTTAAGATTTGCGCAAAACCGATTTTAAAAAGACATGTAGAAAAAGGTCAACTTTCTTTTTGATGCGAACACGTGTTAATCATTAACTCATCAAGGATAAAGTAAATTATAAAAATAAAACCCGTTCTTATGAAAATCCATTATCAGATTGAAATTGATTTGGAAGATCGTTAAGATATTTCAGAAGGTCGTGTAGGAATTTAACTTCCTCTTCATCTAACTCCGTGTTTGGGTGTTTCTGGTTAAGACCGCCAGATCCACATTGTTTTTTATCAGTAGACGAAAGCCTCGTATTGACATTCTCCTCATTTCGGAACATCGCCATACACAGTCTGATATGTAAGTCTGCTTGATTAAGCTCTTCAATACTCTCAACCCTTGAAACAGCATCTGACTCAGAATAATAGTCAAGTTCATTTTCCGTATTCGTTGAAGAAACATCAGAAATGTCATTGGACAATTTATTTCTCTGACCCGAAAATGCATATGAACATAGCATATCCACATCTGCATGAGGTTGGTAAAGTTCTCTTCGTGAACAGTCATACCATAATGTCGTTTTGTCACTGTCCATTGATGTCCTCCTTAGCAAAGGTGTACCATTAGTACGAATACATTGGTGTAGTACTTTCGCTTCCCCAGTTTTTTTACAAGGATTGTTATGTACTTCGACACACATCTCTTTTACACCATCCTCATTTATCTGTTTGTGCATGTCTTCAGTATGAATAACTTTGTCCTTTTCGCCTGCAAGGTAAATATTGTTTTTATTCTCCAATATCTTGTTCACAGCAAAATGATTTTTTAGCCTTGGTGGCTTAGATGCACGATCGCCTGTTGCTCTTGATGTTTTAAATAGCTCCGGAATAACCCTAGCCATTGAAAGGTTCTTCTTGACCACTGCCAGATCAGGGCCGTGAAGATTGTGCTCGGTCTCCTTAACAACAATAGATTCCAGTGTAATGATACGTCCCCCACACAGCCTGTTTGTACATTTCCAGTACATCCTCTCCTTGTATTCTCTATCCTTGCAGTAGTCATAGCCGCGGAAAGTAGCCTTTCTAGTTCCTCGCCGGTTCAGGTAGAAAGTTATCTCGTCATCCATAGTGATTTTTTAACGCGTTTGATCATCGTATGAGTCTTCTTTGATATTCATACCTGAAAAAATGATTACGTTATTGATGCAAATACACAGATGTATGACCAAAGTTGTATACATAAAGAAAATATTATAATAGATTATAGATTATTTTGCTTATTGCAGGCTTACAAGAAAAAAAAAATACAGAAAAGTTAAAAAAATAACTTATGTTAATGCTGAGGCAACTCCGATAGTCATCAATAAGTATATTATGTCTCGGAAATAAGATTTGTTTTCTTCTAAAAAGCAACAAAAATCACAACAAACAAACAAAACAAAACAAAATTGGAGGCATCTTCAACCAAAATATAAAGGACAAAGCTCAAACGTTATCTCCAAAAAGTACAGTTTGTGTCACTAAAGACTTAGCGTCGCATACTACATTTATGTCTTCTTTGTTAACTCACCACCACCCACCACACAAACCTTTGTTAGACCGATAGCACCTATATCACACCCTTCTTGTAATTCTAGATCAAATTGACAGCCTCTATAGAAATTGTCCAGGTTAAAGCTACCGTACTTCGAAAAGAAGTCGGATTGCATATCATATAAAATAGCATAGAACAATGGATCATGTCTAAGCATTTGTCTTATTTTATGTTCAAAAATAAAAATAAAGTGGCATTGCATATGTAAGTTAAGAATCTTTCATGAAAACGTTTAATTATACGAAACATATGTAAACAAAATACTGTTTAGCTAAAGAAAAACAAATCACTTTTTCATTTGATTATTTTAATATTCGTGTGAATTTTCCGCTACCATTGCTTTTTATTGTTATACCATTTATATCATATCATTTATTGTCAGCTAATGTATGAATTTGAAAAAAATGTTACATATTTGGCATAACACGAAATGAAAAAAGATATGTCAAAACCAATTATAATATGCCTGTAGGAATTATATGCCGTTGTTCGCGTATCTTAATGCATGTCATAAGTTTGCTTCTTTGAAACTTTATAGATAAGCTTAACTTAGGAAACGCAAAACTTGTTATTGTCAAAAGCAAAATAATTTCAAAATATTCAAATGTGCAACAGTCAGTTTCAAAACTTATAACGATGTACTGTTTTCTTCTTAATCTCGCATACAAAACCAATAAATGCAAAAAATATCTCCATATTTAAGTTATTGGATTGAAAGTGACATGAATATTCTGCGTTAATTGACCACTTTTGCATACAGAAAGAAACGTTTATGAATTTTAAGAATATTGTGAGTAAAAAGGAAACAATTAATTAAAAAAAAATAAAACAGAAAGAGATAAACAATGAGATTAAAGACGCACAATGTATAACGAGGTACGGGAGCAAGAAATTAAATTTATCTTTTAGGTCAATGAATGTGAAAAGTGTCTATAATCAACAGAAGAGAGAATAAGCAGAATTCAAGAGTTTCACATAAATTTTTTCGCCACGTTAAAGTTAAAAGCTTCTAGCTTCATATGAATTTATTACAACTCCAAGATACAATGTATGTTACATAACATAAGAGACAAAATTTGTAGAAAAACGGAAGCAACTATTTTTAAACAAATTGTCAAAATAACTAGCTCTGTTAAAATGACATAACAAATAAAATCTAGCTGACAAAATTTATTTAAATTGAAGTATACAAGACGTTAAATTTTATTTAATTCAAACAGTGCGAGAAAATATATTTCTGTAAGTATTGTTTTTAATATATTGCAAACGAGATATAGAACTAGTTTTCAATAATCTCATCATTTGCTGCGAGCAGAGAATAGTCTCAACCCATGAAAAAACACTTATAAATAAAATAATCTTTCCATTTTATCATCAATCAAAATATTTATCACTTTAGAACCAAATCTACAAATCAGACTCATAATATACCTGGTTTTTCTCTCCAAAAGTAGCCACTGCTTCTTCTTCAATACTAATGGTGATGATGATATGAAGTATGCTGATAGACTCTATCCAAAACTCAAATATATCAAATATAAAACTGAAAACTACTTATGGATCATTTTCTCAAGAAAATCAATAATGAAATACACTGAAATGTAAGTTATATATGAACAGGGTATAGCTGTATTTATATTACCCTCAATGGATTAATTTTGCTCTTCTTATACTCACCGACGTTCGTTCAGAAGTCAATAAAAATAAAATCTTGACCTTGGTAATACACATATAAATGCGGCAAAATAAATTAAGGCAGTAACGTTACATCATAATTACACACTTTTCTCCTATTAGCATAATGATACGATTCTACCATGACTTATCTTTTTATTTTCGTGAGTTTCATTTACAAAGCAATAACATGTATGAAAGATACAGATTAAAGGCAATATTTATTGTATCATTATGGCGTTTTACGATACAAAATAAGATGTTTCTTATAGCGTATTGTGAAGATACGATTGTGCATCGCCAGCTTGAATCTGATCGGAGAACTTATCCGGGATATTACGTTTGATAATATCTCTGGGAAAACCAAAGATTTTTTTTTTCAACTGAAAAGTTGTTTTTTTTTATTTGTGAAAGTTTAACGATACGCAAAACACATCAATCATTGTATATAGCGAATAATTGAACTATCCTCAAATTATGAGATCAAAACCAGCAGATATCTGGTGAATCACCTTTAATATCTCAGTAATTGATAGTGAAATTTGTATATTTTAAAGTACAAAACGTGTTATTTTCCTATTGCGATTTGGTGTAATTGTACCTCAGGTATTGAATAAGTTGATTTTAACCACTTTCTCTGTGTTATATAATGTTATTAGATAGAAGAGAGCACGTGGCTTACACAAACATACATCAGGCCACAATTAATTGTGCCGATAAGATGTACCTTCTATCTATCATTTAAGTCATTTTCATTTGTGATGAGATCAAACGATACACTTCTGGGAGCATTTCAGATATCAAAATTACTAAAACGTATGATTTTGGTGGTATGAAGTAAAATCGTTGTGCGTAAACTGTCATGATTAAATTTGATGTTCGTTTAATGTGAAGATAACCGAATAAATAGACAAAAACGAATATTGCCCCCTTTTATGTCTATACATATCTTATAACAATTACATTATTAATGATATGATGGTTTTATAAACTGACATAAAATACTATGTAACCAGACTATAGGTAGTAGATTGAAACATAAATTGTATTTGGCTTCAGATTACTTAACAAACAGTGTACTTTCTGACCTACATTTCCAACTGACCGATATTATTGACATTTTAAATCTGTAAAATTAAACAAAGCCGTAGGCCACAACGGAATTATTAACATGTTAAAAATACTGCTCTATTTATCGCTTATATTTATATCTTCTTTTGACACTGGTATTTACCCAGATGAATGGAATCTACCATTAGCAATGCCTCTTTTTTCTCTTAAAAACATTAATCTGTTAATTATAGGCTTAGATCCTTACTTACCACAATCGGTCAAGTTTTCGAACGATTAGTTGTCAAATATATGCATAATTATCTGCTTAAAAATTCGGTTATATACAAATATCAATCTCATTTTCAGACTGGTCATTTTACTGTTCATAAAATGTATCATACATTATGTGAAATCTTGAAAAAATACAACCAACTTGTCTTGTTTTTTGTGATATTTCAAGGGCGTTCGGGTATGGCAACAAATTTTGGTGTTCCGCAAGGGTCAGTATTGGGTCCATTATTATTTATTTTGTACATAAATGACATGTCTGACATTCTAGAAAGCCTATCGAAACTATTTCCCTGATGATACTTCATTATCTCGTTCTGAACCTTCAAATTGAGAACGATCTAGATGAAATAAAAAATTGGCTGATAAATGGCAGGTAAAATTAAAACCATTGAAAACGAAAGCTTTACTAATATCAACTATCGAACATAACATATTATTGAACTAAAGTTGAATATTTAGTAAATTATCGTCACTGTCAATGCTGATTTAAAATGGAAAATGTATCTCACTTCTTCAACTGTAATAACTATGTTCAGCAACGAATAAAATATTGCGTTTTAAACAATTTCATACCTTTAGATTCGCAGCTGTTAGCGCATGGAGGTAATGAATTATCAGATGATGAAAAGATGTTGAAAATGCACTCATATGCCAGAGCACCATGAAATACATTATTGATACAAATAGATTTTGAAAATTACAATCCAGATGTCTTTTCCCTCTCTTCCTTAGTACACAAAATATTTATTGTAAAACAGTATTATATTTCGAAGTTAATGGTATATAGTGTTAAATCCTGGAGTGACAGGAGAACAAAAACATGCCATGGGATGTGACAGAAACAGCAGGATAATAACTAAAACTTCCTTTCCTTCTTTCTCTCTTTTCCTACTTACTCTCCCCTTCCCCTATCTGTATATCGTACTGTGTTTGTTTTCTGCAGCCTCTTTACTTCCCATCTATCTCTCCCTCTCCAATTGGTAGATATGTAAATATATTATCATCTTGTTGTGTATGCATTTATTAAATCATATTTAGAGAGGGCTTAAAATAAGTTGGACAAGCTATGCCCGATCCCATTGTATATATTTGATACAAATAAAAAATGTTTAAATCAAATAAATAACTAGATACTGATAACTATATATACATCTTTAAGGAGACAGGTTGTATTTAGTATAAAATAGGGGCTATTTGACTCACTGAAACATTGACCTCCCTTGTTGTCTGAAATTGAAAACAAAATATGATCAGCGACATGTTGTACTTGTCGAGTTATGATTTGGTTGAGAGTCTTCTTGAGAGAGGGAAATTTAGATATATAATATATATAATAAGCGTCGAGTTTTCCTTTTGGTTTGATATAATGGTTGTTTTTCCCCGTAGATTTTTATGTTGTGATCGTAAAGTATCGTTATACCCATGCAATATTGTCATTATTAGTTAATGTCATTCTTTAAAAATGGTAATAGAGTACAAATAACACCTGCTCCATTTAAATTCCTTTTGTGCACCATAAAAGTTTTAGAAATTTCGATTATGTAAAGTATCTCAATAATGATAGCCCTTTAATGAAATGAGTATGATTGTCTGTTGATTGGATATTCTAAATATGATTTATCTTGAATCACTAATCATCCATAACGTTAAACATTTAGACACTCTTTACCAAATAGATTACTTATACCAAGTGACTTAAACCATTGTATGCATGTTTAAATTTAATGCGATGTACCTTCATATGGATCTTAAACACTTGAAATTGATTTTGTTTTTCAAACACCACTTGACCTTCATTCCAAAGTCATTGCAATTAGTGACTTATTGACTTATCCTCAAGTTATGAAATCCAAACAAACATATATCTGATGAATCACCTTTAACATCTCAGTAATTGAAAGTGAAATTTTCATATTATAAAGTACAAAAAGGTATCTTTTCCCTGTCGTGATTTGATGTAAATGTACCTAGGGTGTGCAATTCAACATTTGATTTTAACCAATTTGTCTGAGTCGTCAAAAAGATGAGAAACATACGCATGTATACATTATAGCACAATCAATGCAGATAAGATGTACCTTTCATCTATCACTTCATTCATTTTTATTTGTGATGAGATAAAATGAAAAACACTTCTGGAGAGCATTTCAGACATCAAAATTACTCAAAAGTATGCTTTTTGACATTGTATATAAAATGTCATGATTAAATTTGATGTTCGTTTAATGTGAAGATAACCGAATAAATAGACGAAAACGAATATTGCCCTCTTTTATGTCAATACATATTTTACAACAATGGCATTATTAATGATATGATGGTTTTATAAAGTGACATAAATACAAATTCAAATTCAAATTATTTTATTACGTTAGGCTTTACAGCCCATCAGTACAAAATGCAATATTATTACAAAGCAGGCACTACACTAAAGCAGTGTAGAGAGGACAGGTTACATGTACATATGTATAATAAATACACGGTTAGAAATATATTTACTCAAATAAAACCATCAACTAAATGTCGGTACAGGTAACATTTCGGGGAGTTCTCTAGTAAAGCATACATACTCTGAAGCGCATTGTCAAGTTTTTCGTTGTTTTAATATATGGTAAATCTACAGAAATATATATATTATTTTGGTTTGACCATACATCACCAACACCAAGTGAAAAAAACCTTATCTTTCACACCAAGTGAAAAAAACTTAGCTTTCACAAAAGCTTCCCAATTAAAAACACTATTACGTCTAGGCAACAATATTAACTCCTGGGAAGCTGTTCTAAGAAGACAATTACTACCATTCAAAAGTTTAAACCAGTACTGAACTACATTATAATAATGTGTATACATTAAAGGAAATCTACGTAATTCAAAATATATCATGATATTACATGTGGATTATTTAACACATAAAATCCTTTTTTTTTTTTACAAAATTCCAGTTGCACTTTCTCAATCTCACTACCATTACTAGGTCCCCATACAGATGAATAACAAAGTATGCTGCCAACATAAGTGTAAAAAGCTTAATTAAATTATGACAATTTAAATACAGTACATCCTATTACACCTTTACAGTAAAGCAAAGACTGCCTTTTGGCCTTGAGCAGCAAGCTGCTTTAGTCCAATATTAAATCTATTATTATACTTGAAAACAAAACCCAGGTAGGTAAATTGTTCCACTACCTCTAACTTCTTTCCATAAAAAACATACTTTATCATTTCGAAGGTGACCTCAATTTCTAAATACAACAATTTTAGTTTCATCAGTATTTATTGAGAGCTTCCATGCGCTTGCATAGTCAAATCCTATTCAGCATATCTTGTAAATCTAAGTTCATCAAAAAGATATGGCTTAATACCGTTATTAATATAATCATTCTAATAATCATTTACATACAACGAAAACATATTCAGGACAAAATTTCTCATTGGCCGAGCCCGAGATTAATTTCAAAGAATTCTGAGCATTTTCCTTTTGAGGAGACACATGTCTTACATGGATTTCAATATAAATAACAATTTACCACAAAGTCCAAGTTTGGACAATTTATACCACAGCTTGCAGCCATCAATGGAGTCAAAAGCTTTTTTGTAGTCAACAAAACAACACTATAAGCGTTTACTCGAACTCAAAGATTTTGTGATAATTGTATTGTAACTGTACTAAACCCAGAACAAAAACCAAACTGTACATCATTTATAATATCATTAGACTCTGACCACTCTAGCCTATAAGTATTCCATTTATAATTTGTTCTTCAAAAGCAGGGTCCATTTCATCACGTGAAACTGTATGATCAGAGTCTGAATGTTCACGACCTGAAGCTAGGTCCTTAAAATGATTATAAAAGTCATTCAAAGAAACTTTAGACGACGTTTCGACCTCGAGAACTTCTTGTAAAACATAACGTAGGTTGGTTTTCTTTAAGTGCTTTAACTTATCACCCTTCAACTTCCTGTAATTTCGCTTACTAATGTCTCTGCACGTTTATACTTGCGGTTAGGTGTCACCAAAAGTTTATGAATTTCATAACTTTTATCTCGATTGAAATACTACGTAACCATTACTAAATAGCTTGATAGATAATTATATCTATAAATCTTTTAGCTGACAGGTTGTATTTGACTCAAGAAACATTCCCTTATGGTCTAAAATTGAAAACAAAATATGTGGTGCACAAATTGCATTTCATATGCCAACATTATCATTTTACTAGCTTCATTTTAATTTTTATTTAAGTTTTGAATTCTGCTAAACGTCCTATTAACAACGGTTTAAGACATTTCTTTCTCATTATGCGATGTCTTGTACGTGATGATTACGATGTTTTAATTTATCCATGTTGTGTCTCCATGTGTCCAAATGAAATACTGAAATAAAGAATATCGGAATTAGGGAGAAAATTAGAATCTCTTAATGAGGAAAAACCAGAGGAGCACAGGTAAGATCAAGGGTAGCATGGATTGAAAATGAAGAAAAAATAGTAAATATTTTTTTAGGGATGAGAAGACAAAGACAAACGATAATGACAATAACAAGTATCGGGCGTGATGATATTGTAGATGACCCCGAAAAAATAAAAGAAATTGATTTTTTTATTCAAATATCTATAGCAGTTCGTGTATTGATAACTGTGACGTTCAGTATAAGTTATCGGAAGACGAAAAGTTATCATGTGAGGGTTAGTTGAAAAATCTGAGCTAAAGAAAAAAAGTATTTTAGCAATATTCAACCATGTATCCGTCTCTATTGGATATATATATATAGGGAGAAGGCTTTTATAAGTTACAATAAAATTGGGTCTATTGTAATAAACGATCAAAGCGAATAACAATATACCCGTGTATCAAATGTTGTAATATAGCCGACACCGTAGTATAGAGCGTTTAGGACTGTTTTTACAATGGTGGCGATAACATCTATAGAACTGTATAGTGGTATATGTGTACCGACACAGACTATTGTAGAGCTCAACATACAGAAACCAGCCATCCAGCACTAACACCAGCATATTTACTGCTAGATAGCTCAACCATATCGTATATTTTTATTCTTGACATTTACATTCATCAGAAACCTTCTCATTGCCTAATTGTTTTATTTTTTAGCTATTCATTCTATGTTCTTACATTTATTATGCGATCATACATTATATAGTTATAATAACATATGATATATACTTTAATGTGTATAGCATAATTATTAATTCAAATCATTTTTAAAATATTGTGTCAGTTTACCCCATAACGAAAAATACATGTTTCGGTTTTCGTACTTAATTATTTATCTATTTTTTTTCTTTTGGTATTTTCGAAACATAACGTCTGATTGACTCTTTTTTACCTGAAGTCTTAATATAATTAAACTTCTTTTGTTATATACAATCAACAGATAACAATGCGGCACACTGTTCAGTGGTGTAGTTTATTTTTGTACACGACGACCACCCCAATCAGCCTGTCAGGTCTGTGATTGGACCCAAGGGAAAATTCACTTGAAAGGTAAACATCATTTTTATGTTTGTTTTATTATTAGTATGTATCAGTACTTTCTTTTTCCATAGACGCGTAGGCCATATATAGATACCTTAATTGTGAGGTGTATAAGTATATGAATATACATAGGATATGCAATGCCTCTATTAGTTCACAGCATGTTACTAACATTTGGAGAAGGGTTTATTATATTGTCTTTATCTCTATCAAAAGAAGTACTAATGCTGTATCTATTGTACTGAATCTGGTTCATAATTGGTCATAGAGTTACTATGCATACTTCGCAACACAGTTTATAATGATATCATCGTATTTACTATTTACAGACAACCTACACGATCATTAGTGACAATGCAATATCCTTAGAAATGCCACAAGTGTTAAGCCAAATGACGTATCAAATTGAGGCTTATATTTATATGACACTGTCAATAGTGTGAATATTTTAATTAATATTTCGTTACTTTACTGTATATGATTCTTGCATGGATTAATGTCACGTCATAACGTCATAAAGTACTTGTGGCATAAAAATAATGATTATGCATGTGCCTTACTGTATTTATAATGTAGCATGATCGTATGAAATGATTGAAATAATGATGTGATAGACTATTTTATATGACTGAATACGGAATATCTGTTTCTCAATGAAGGTTAGATATTCATGTTGTAGATACAGTTGCCATGGCAGTAACAGACTATTACCACTTCGAAGTCCTCGTATACCTATAGTATGATTAGCAGGACCTAGAAGAAGGCAAAGTTTGATGAAAGTCCGTCCGATCATTGAAGGATACCAGTCAGGAAATGATGAAATGTCGAAAGAGGGCGCTGTTGTCAGCTATCTTTACCGTCTTATTCGTGATAACCATATTGTCACTATGGCTATCAAAACATGATGATCATATCCACCGATATAACTTTCACCAGACTGATTTACCCATCAAAGGTTTGGAGACTCCGGTGATTGAGAATGTCATCCAAAGGACAAAGCCAGGTCCTAGAACAAGGCTGACGAAGAATTTGTTTGACAATGAGATAGAACCTTCTAATGATGCGACAAGAGAAGGACGAATCATTACTATCATTGTACCGCATTCACACACGGATCCGGGCTGGCTTTACACTGTGCAGGACTACTATAACAAAACAGTCCGTAGGATCATTGACCTGGTGGTCAGTAAACTGACCTACCGGTCAGAAATGACCTTTATCTGGTCAGAAACAATTTTCTTGTACATGTGGTGGACGGAGGCAGATTCTGTTAAAAGATCCTTGTTGAAAACCCTGGTACAGGAGGGAAGATTCGAGATAGCCGCTGGTGGTTGGGTGATGGCGGATCCGTCCGTTACCCATTATGCGGCTCTGCTCATCCAGATTCAAGAAGCACGCGAATGGTTATCTACAGAACTGCAAGTATCACCAAAGGCTGCTTGGGCAATTGATTCCTTCGGTCATTCTCAAACTCTCCCTTACCTTTGGTCAAAAACAGGTTACGATTTCACGGTAGCGCAGAGGGTAAGTCAGAATTATAAACGTATCATGGGGAGCAGACGATCACTTGAATTTACGTGGCGTCAGCATTGGGACGAACAAGGTAGCACAGATTTCTTCTGCCATATACCGCCGTATAAATTTTATGATATTGCACACTCGTGCGGACCTGATACATCCGTTTGTTCGCTTCTGGACTTTAAGACCTCATCCCTTAATTTCACTAAAGTCAGACGAAAAGAAGGAACAGAATCAACCATAGACCATCTCATCACTTCCATTGTCCGACAACTAAGACGGAAGGCGGCCAACTTTAATCACAACGTAGTTCTTCTGCCTCTCGGAGATGACTTACGTTATGATAATGAGCAGGAGTGGGTTACGATGTATGCTAATCTGGATATCATCATCACATACATCAACAATAATCCAAAATTCAACATGATGATGAAGTATGGCACATTGAAAACCTATCTGATGGAAGTCAAGAAACAATACAATACATCAAACTCACCTATCTATAGCGATGATTTCCTGCCATACACAGATAGTCCTAATGACTACTGGACAGGATATTACAGTAGTCGTCCGGAACAGAAAAGAGCGATTCGAGAGCTTCAAGAAACGTATTACGCAGCAAGTGTTTGGAATAGTCTTTTACTTACAATGGATTCCTCCCACCATTCACGTAATGATTTGGAGCACGTGGTCCGCACGCTTAGTCTACTGCAGCACCACAACGCAATAACAGGAACATCAAAGTCAGTGGTGATAGGAGACTACAGAAGTCGAGTGCGCGACGACCGCGATCTGGCAAGAACGGTAATCTGTAATAGTGTTCAGAAGATCATCCAAACAAAATCTGATAAAGAATCGCCAGAAAGTGTCGAAAGTGTCTGGAAATTCTATGAGTTTTCATGGGAAAGGCCACAATTGATAAGTTTTAGTTCCAGGAAGACGTGGTATCTAGTTTTCGTGAACTCTTTACCAAAGCCGAGAAACGAGGTGATATCGATAATCCTAGATATTAAAGATCTCCTTGTGACAAATAGCTATGGGATCGAGGTCCCAATACAGATAAACCCATTTAGGGAAAGCACCCATAGGATATCCCGACATATTTATGTTATACAAATACCACTATCTATTGAACCCATGTCCATCACTACCTTCACAATTTCCCGCACAATAGCTTATTTGTCTCCACACAAAAATATAGCTAAATTAATACCTTCTGATAAAGAAGAAAAAAAACAGGATCTGCGACTGTCGAACAGTCATATCGTTGCAGTGTTCTCACCTCTGACCGGCAGTTTGACATATGTATATTTGAAAGACTCGGACACAAAGATTACTGTCACCTCAGAATTCCTAGTATATAATTCCTCAAAGCACAGCGGCGCCTACGTGTTTGCACCAGACGGTATTGCAAGAAGGGTGTTTTCGTCCCCTCCCACTATCTTCACTGCAGCTGGTGACCTTTCTCAGCAAATAGATGTTATATACAAAGGAGTGACTTTGACCTACACTCTATATAACACGGAGAATGGGGTTAATGCCAAGGTAATATATGTCGCATGTCAAATGGATTTTGATATGGCCGAAATGAGTGACCTTGAAATCATATTAAGGTTTGTTACAGACATAGATAGTCAAGGAATTCTGTACACGGATGTTAATGGTTTTCAACATTCGATGAGAAGCTACAAAAGTGATAAACCAATCGCCGCTAATTATTACCCAATGACAACGAACGCAGTTATTCAGGATAATATTACGCGATTCACCGTACATGCAACGCACGCGCATGGTGTGGCAAGCCTACGTAACGGTGAACTAGAAATAATGCTTGATAGACATCCTACCAATGATGACGGGAAGGGTTTGGGCCAGGGTATAGCTTACAGCAATTCACATGTCGACAGATTTTTGCTTCAGTTTGAAAAGTGTAATGACAACATGTGCCAGTCCGAGTTCCTCCCAACATTAGACAGTATATCAGCCAATGATTATTTACAATGCCCAATCATTAATATTCTATCAAATACACAATACGAACAGAAAACGTTTAAATTACTGACGAAACAATTACCGCCTGACACCACGATTGTGACCATGAAAAAGACAATAGTCTCAAGTAACCAGTTTACCCTGCAGTTAGTACTACACAGACGCGGTGCAGTTGAATCTCGAAAAGCACGAGCACAGTCCATTAATTTGTGGTCCATGGTTCAGGATATGTACGCACTGAATGTGAAGGAGACGTCCTTGGACTTCAGTCAAGTGAAGCGTGCACTGTCTCCGGGTGAAGACGTCTACCTACAGCCAATGACTATGAGTGCGTTCGAGATTGGTCTCTTGACTGTGTAAATTATCAATTGCAAGGCTTTTCTCAACCACTCAACCATAAATAAATATTCTTCTGATTCTTCTGTTGTTATAGTTCTGATAAGAAAAGTCGTTGTATTCTCTGACGATATCACGAATTGCGACAAAAATATGTTTTCTCAAACAAAAATCATTTTAATTCCATTCTTTCTTTTTTTGTTTATTCCTGGTGCAATGTTAAAATAGCGTTTTTCAGAATTTCAGGATTTTCTAGTTATATCTCTATAACATAAAATAAATTCAAGTTAATCCTATAGCGCAATTTATGTAATCGCGCTAATTGATGATTTCTTTTTTTTCCAATAAATCATAGACGACGTTTTATCAGCCAATCAGAGACGACGTTTTATCAGCCAATCAGATACGACGTTACAGACTGAGAGGCCATTATTATACCTTATAAGATGATCCATTATTTTTATGCCATTTGAAATGCACGTTACAGGCAAGATTGGATTATAAGATTCCAAACATCAACAATAATTCAATTTATTTATTTGCATTTTTACATCCACAAACAAGGATCAATAGCAAATTACAAAGATAAAATTACATGTATAACACAGTAATAATAAAACAAGAACAAGCATTCAGCACGCCCGCTTTCCTCAGTTCAAACGGCTTTTTAATGAAGAGACCAAACTCCTGCAGAAGTTGTGGTTCATTAGATGACAGTAACTTTATTACATTTTCATAGTCTGTGAACATAGACTTCATTTTGCATTTAGATAAAAAAGTTTTTCAGTAGAATTTACTGTACAGTTGAGGATGAATTGAGCTTCATCCTCCACAATATTGCAAAATTTGCATAACCGGTGCAGCCGAGGTATATTTTTTGTTCTACGTACCAGCTTCAATTTCTAGGTTGTGATTACTGATTCGAAGTTTTGCCAAACATTTTCGATATTCAACATTTTGCAAAGAAAGATAGAAAGATACCAACATTCTCAATAAATCAACTATAAATACAGAGATGAGGGAGATGTGTAGAACGTTAACTAAGGGAAGAATCTTTTGAACGGGAACTAACGCATAATACATAGTTACTAGTTATAGTATAGGTATATGCATGTATAATTTGGTTCGTGTGAATATGTTATTTTCGAAGTATTTGAGACATTAGGTAGATTAGGCACAGTTTATGACTTTGATTGTTCTAAACATGTGTTTACTGTTCCTTCAAAATTTGACGAAATGGAAACTACTATGTTTTTGAATTCATGGTCAGATATTTGTTTCTTTACTTCAACAATGTCTGGTAAATCAGACTATTTTTTTCGCTATTCTCATCGAGCGTGAAGCACGAAAAGAGTAACTTATCATCTCTTAGATAACACAGTTCTGACAGATATACTAAAATATTCCTTTCTAGAGAATCCTTTCTGGAGAACAACACAACAAACGCCAGTGAAAGAGAACCGTCAGTGATATTAAACCCCAGCGAATAACGAGCGCACCCGAGACGGCGAGCCGAAGGCACTGAGAGCCAACGCCTGTAGTTCTCTCTCCCTTTGCTGCTTCTTTAGATGGCGGTCCTCCACTACAGAGAAACAAAGAGGAGTCATGGTTCGCTAGGAACAAACATATAACATCTCGATCATGTAATTAAAACACATCAATAGAGATATTTCCTCTAGAGATTTACATTTCTACATTTCTTTTATTTTAATTTATTATTGATTAGGTTTTAAATGTGCAGTTGATATGTCATTGAAATAAAATTTAAATGAATTTTGCATAAAATCAATTAAAAAAGCAAAGGATATTATGTGTGCAAAACATCCTATACGCTGTGATGTTTTGACGAACTGCCACATTTGCCTAATACATGTCCGATAACAGTATCCCGTGTAAGAAATAGCTTTCGTTTTATCCTACTGGTTACACATTTTACGCAAATGGTCAACCCTTGCTGCAGATATTGTCCATGTCTGGTACATAACATCATGCAATAAGGTAATTAAATTGAGATGTTCTAAGGAATGTTAGAATATCACTATTTAAATGATGCTGTCACATCCAATATATGAGAGTGATACTGAACATGTACATTTAAACATGTCTTGTATTAACGTAACATTATTGATGAAATTTGATATGAAATTCCTCTAGACCTACCGGCTATGGTGACCATTTTGAGACCCCAGGCCAGACTCCAGAACCAGCCCACCAATAGGAAGGTTACGGTAAACAATTGGGCCACGCCCACCATGACATTGACACACAGTGTAACAGTCAGCTGATCATCTTTGGCCTGGATTCTAGCCTTCCCGCAGCACAAAATGGAACAACCGCTCAGTATGGTACCTGTATATAAGGATAAAAAATGTTCAAAGTATAGTGCTCTCATACTAGAAAGAATATGCTCAAAGTATAGTACTCTCTTACTAGAAAGAATAGACTCAACGTATAGTACTCTCATACAAGAAAGAATAGACTCAAAGTATAGTACTCTCATTCAAGAAAGAATAGACTCAAAATATAGTACTCTCATACTAGAAAGAATAGACTCAAAGTATAGTACTCTCATGCTAGAAAGAATAGACTCAAAGTATAGTACTCTCATATAAAAGAAAAGAATAGACTCAAAATGTAGTTCTCTCATACAAGAAAGAATAGACTCAAAGTATAGTACTCTCATATAAGAAAGAATAGACTCAAAATATAGTTCTCTCATACTAGAAAGAATAGACTCAAAGTATAGTACTTTCATACTAGAAAGAATAGACTCAAAGTATAGTACTCTCATACAAGAAAGAATAGACTCAAAGTATAGTACTCTTATACAAGAAAGAATAGATTCAAAGTATAGTACTCTCATACAAATAAGAATAGACTCAAAGTATAGTACTCTCATACTAGAAAGAATAGACTCAAAGTATAGTACTCTCATACAAGAAAGAATAGACTCAAAGTAAAGTACTCTCATACAAGAAAGAATAGACTCAAAGTATAGTACTCTCATACAAGAAAGAATAGACTCAAAGTATAGTACTCTCATACAAGAAAGAATAGACTCAAAGTATAGTACTCTCATACAAGAATGAATAGACTCAAAATATAGTACTCTCATACAAGAAAGAATAGACTCAAAGTATAGTACTCTCATACAAGAAAGAATAGACTCAAAATATAGTACTCTCATACAAGAAAGAATAGACTCAAAGTATAGTACTCTCATGCTAGAAAGAATAGACTAAAAGTATAGTACTCTCATATAAGAAAGAATAGACTCAAAATATAGTTCTCTCATACTAGAAAGAATAGACTCAAAGTATAGTACTCTCATACAAGAAAGAATAGACTCAAAATATAGTACTCTCATACTAGAAAGAATAGACTAAAAATATAGTACTCTCATACAATAAAGAATAGACTCAAAGTATAGTACTCTCATACAAGAAAGAATAGACTCAAAGTATAGTACTCTCATTCAAGAAAGAATAGACTCAAAATATAGTACTCTCATACAAGAAAGAATAGACTCAAAGTATAGTACTCTCATACAAGAAAGAATAGACTCAAAGTATAGTACTCTCATACAAGAAAGAATAGACTCAAAGTATAGTACTCTCATACAAGAAAGAATAGACTCAAAGTATAACCCTTTGAAAACGGGATACGATATCTATGCGAGATAAAAACAAGACAGTGTGGCTGCATCGTATAACGTCTTGTAAACAGCCTCCAAGTAGGATGTCTTATGAGGAGACTCAATATATGGTACAGTTAACACTAATGTAGTTCATCATAATAACATGATAATAAAGATGGAATAGCGGTTTGTCACAAAAGCTTATCCCTTTTGATATGTGGACAGATCTATTTGGAAATATTTAACATTTCCAAAACTGGTTATATTACAATCGGCGAGTGTTTGTACGGCATTTATGAAGTTGACAGCAAAATCCATCAATATACAAACCTTTATACATTTACAAAAATACAAAAGCTGATATTTGGATTGATTTTCTGAATTCGGTTTTTAGCAACACGATCTGTTTGTTCTAATTTATTGGAAATTGTCAAGCAAGTTGGATAGCCTTACATCAAAGGAATGTAATTGTTTGAGTGGTAAGATGATTCTATATGGCGACTATCGTAAATTCTAATTATAACATTAATTTACATTTGCGACCAGCTGGATAGTTAACATTTATACATATAATGCACATTAATGTGTAATGGAATTGTGGAATCATTACTTATCCTGTATCATGTTGATGAGAAGAATGTTATCTTGGCTGAAGTGCGAACTCAGATACCAAACAATCTTATTTCATTTGGTCTTACTACCCTTATAGCGTTCGTTATATTATGACTATTTTATTCTTACCGAATCACATTGGCACTAACCTAACCTGTTACAGAGTTTTTACTGTACTTGAACTTAGCAACAAATGAGTTCACATTAATATTTCATAGTAACATTTTTCTTGGAGTATGTCCTCGATCTACGTCATTGGTTCTTACCATAGCATAATTGACTAGGTTAATTGACTAATGAATATTAATATAATCCTATCAGGTACAGTAGCTTGATTGGTGCTGATGATGATGTTGTAGAAACTCGTTTATCTACATGGATATATGGCTTGGGTCATCCTCGATATTCCAGGGGTTCCGATCACTTACGATCTCTACACCCCTGGACTATCTGATGGTAAAACTGGAGGCAACAGAATAGAACAGGTAATTTAGTCATTTGATGTACATCAAAAGAGCCGTATAACGGTACACTGTGGTTGACTGTGTGGCTTTGATGTTAGGCGTCGCTCTCTCTGTAGTCTTCAAAAGATTTTTTTGCTAGCCAGTGATTGGTCAAATATTTTCAGCTGAGCTGCCTTCAATTTCACAATGAGATAGTCCAGGGGTGTAGAGATCGTAAGTGATCGGAACCCCTGGAGTATCGAGGATGGGCTTGGGTATGATAATTCACCCGTTAACATAATAAGAACAGACGTTAAGAGGAATTCAAACAATAAACGATAATGTTTAATATGTTTTCCGTTATAAAGAAAATGATATATTATTACAAACGACTGTTTCGGTCGATTTAAAAAAGAAATTGGGTCAAGGTGGGATCATGTGGATTCCTTAAAAACGAGAGGTTTATCATGATCAAGATTTACGTAGATACAAATATATGTTAACTTCTGTCAGGATTTTCTGAAACAAAGGAAATATGGTAAACCTAGTCTTTTGTCTTATCCATATATCTATTACCTATTTGAATAGACATATGCGATTTTTTTGCTGGTACTGACATAAATTTAAATAAATTGGGAATAGAGATATGAATAATTTATCAAACAAAAAAATATAATGCAATGGGTTACATATCAATTAGTGCTAGGAAGTAAGCGCTGTAATTAATGGAAAAATATCATAGTATAAGTAAGTTTGTTTGAAACTCTTTACACAGTGGTGTCTATTAAAATATTTCAACCAACCAAAACAAGGGGACAGTTGAAAAGTAGTACGTTTAACAATATTCAAATGTTTTCATGCTAAAAAAGACATTAATTGTACGTTTTGTCTTTAAGTGACACAATTGAATGACCTATCAACATTACTACAAACAAGGACAAATGTTCGTGATATTATTGCATGATATTCACTTGCCATTGTAAATTTAATAAAATATTATCTGTTGATATAATTTGTATAAATAAAAATTGATTTGAGAAATTTTAGTTATCATTTTGTTATACAAATGTTCTTTTTATTTTTATACATTTATTCTCAGACTTTAATGATAACATACGCACCTGACCCGGGAATCAGAATGTTGAGGACAAGACATGTGATGGCGAACCAGAGCGGAAGTGACGGTATGGCAGACCGTATCCAGGAATCATTGTTAGAGAAGACCGACTTCTGGGGCTTCTCTTCAGTCGGATACACCACTCCAGTTGTTTGTAGGTTAGCATCGACAGACACACGGGAGGTGCCATCAAGAGAAACTCTCGAAGAATCTCGTCTTGGGAGAGATTTCTTGCTGTCTGGTGTATCGAGCCTCTCTGTTTTCGATGTTGGCGTTTTAGGTGGCGCTAAAGTAGACTTCTCACGGGAGAAAACATTTGTCTTTCTTTGTGGTGCTCCATTAGGAATCGGTGATACACCATTGACAGTCACGGGTTTCCCTTTCTGGTCTTCTTTCACTGTATTTAAATCATCTTTCTTTAAGTTAGAAGTCTCTTTCTTAGGAGTCTCTGAAGTTGTTTTAACCACTGGATTAACTTTATCAATCTCAACAGCCACATTGTTATCTCCTTTTTCCACATTATTATTTTTCGTGAGGTCAGTATTTGCCTCCACACCGCCTGTGTTACTCTCCTGTTCGTTAGTCACGGTGATGTCCTCTACTTCAATATCAACAACACTCTCGGTTTTTGATTCTTTGTCTTGATTTATTTGTGATGGTTTCCCCTTTTTCTTAACACCTACTGATTTGAGATTAGTCCAGTTGCCGACAGGGCTTGATTTTGTACTCTTAAAAAGTCGCGATTTTGATTTCTGTCTTCCCAAAGACACATTGCCGCTGACCTTTCCTTCGGGAGTACGCTTACCATCTGTTAACCGTTCAGTTGAACCTTTGGGTCCTGACGACATTATGTATTGCTATGTCTATGACCATCAAACTGACAGCACCCTGAAAAGGGAAATTACAATAGGCGATGACAATAAAATTTAACCATGTTATGTTTTATATCTAAGACGTTCCTACATTTTGTTCAAAGGGATACTTTGATACCCCAGGGAAACCAATGAGCTACGAACAATACTGTACGACGTTGGTCTCAATCTCGCATGCATGCTGAAGGAGGGAGGAAGGTTAGCGACGGGAATGGCAGACGCTTTGCTAACGTTGCTATGGTGGCCCACCGATTGATTTGGTCTCCAAAGCATTGACCTATAATGACTGCTCGTAAAAACGCTGCTAATAAGGATGAATTAGAGTATATACAATGAATCTCTAATTAAATGGTGATGCATACGTTAATGTGCTCTACAAGGTTTAATTAGAGCACACGATTAGACTTGTCGATTATATATTCAATACCAAATCAATGTATGTCGTGAGGGTTTCACTTCTCGCGAAATGTCACCGGATGTACTATTCACGTTAATCCCACAATGAGGACATCATTGGCGATTGATATTACCTAAATCTCATTATATTCAGTCTTATTTTGACTTTTTCCTGATAGTGATTTCAGAAAAAAACAACTAAACGTCAATTGGGTCTAAGTCGATCTAATATGATACCATTTATGTTTGTACTGTGACCTGAAAGGACAATTATAAGATATACCTAGGTCTACATGATACACTTTGAAGTAACAGCAGTGGGAATGTTCTATTTGTACCGGCGTAGTACTTGATGATCTCCCAGTATAAGAATACATATCAATGGCAATTGTCGCAGCTTTTCAAATAAAATCTTATTCAGTTATCACAGAACACAATGCATGGAATGAAAGGTTCATTTTCAACTAAGAGCTACATGAATATATTGTTTATTCCAATAAAATAAAGAATCAATAACTTTTTTTAAACAAACACATGACTGTGAAAACAAAAACAAGAAAATAAATGAAAGATCTGATACTTCCTGATTCATACTACACGAAAAGTTCTCCAAGAGGAACATGCAGACATCAGTAGAGACTTGTCTATGACACATCAAAGGCAATAAAAGCTGTTTTGGATTTGGAGAAAACCTTAGAAAAGACTAAATTGTGGAGGAGCAATGAATGAATCAAACAGACACCAATTGTATCAAAAGTGTCACGAACAGAATTCTTGCTCCAAGTCTATATCTTGAAGTTGAATGAAAAACATTGACGACCATCGAGGTTATTATCCTTAATTATATAATATTCTTGATGACCAAATTATGATTTTGTAAAGCAATGTGAAATTTCTTTCCGTGTGAATTTGTGAAAGTAACCAGTTGATGCTGCCTCCATCTTGTCTAAACAGGTCTAATTACCTGAGTGTGCAGTGATAGTGATGTGCGTGACCTGTGATAAATGAATTATATAAAGATATAGTTTGAAAACATTTTGCGAAGATCTAAAGCAAAATATCATTCAGACATTGACTGTTATTTGAAAGACAATAATTTTAAAAAAATCAAAATAATAATAAAACATAGTACTCAATAGTTGTCAATAGAATTTCGTTGATATTTCAACTAACAACACACACAATTAAGTACAAATACATGCATAATATGTGTTAGGAATGAAAGTTGTACCTTGTTTATATGTTATATAACTTTGTCTAATACAAATTTGGAAAAATAAAATAAATACAAAAAAGGACAAATGATATATCGTTTGCATTGATTATAAGTAACCATATCGCATTTATTCCCACATCTCTAAACAAGAGTTGGAGAGTATCGTTTGGCTGTATGCCTAACCCTGGCGATGATTTTTTCTTCATATTTTCAGTTTTTCTTCCAATTGTTTTAATATGTATCCATCTTGTTCGGGTGTTATGCATAAAAAAAGATGGCAAAAACGTGTATGCTGTAAATCCCACATCAAAGGTAAAGCCATCTACGTAAAGTAATTTAATTACCGAAACATTGGTCATAGCGTGTTGTCTATACCAATTATAGAGGTTCCGAGCGACTTACATGTGACTATCAAATCAGCACAGTGTGACCCAGAATTGATTATATTATTGATTGACAGATTCGACTAATATATCTACTGTCGAATACATATGATGGAAGACACTCATGATTCTCTGCTTTCTTTTTTACTTTACAAATAAGTATTTTATGTATAAAGTTTAAAACCAAAATTAACAAGAAGCCCATAGGGCCTATATCGCTTACCTGGTTTCATTTCCTCAAAAATTTTAAAGATTTACTTCTTATTTGTCTGTTGGGCTCCATTCCTTTTGCCCTATGAGTGTCAGAGCTAAGATTTAAACAAAAAACCCCACACCCTTTGATCAAGGATGTATCTGGCTAAGTTTGGTTACAGTCTATGCATAACGTGATGAGAAGTAACGATTTTAATAAAATATTGACGGATGAAGAATGAACGAACGAGCGGACAACGGACGCCACGCCATGACATAGACAATAATCTGAAATGGAAATAGTTTCCCTATCATTCAAATAAAACGAAACTGGTGAACTGATCTTTATGCGTAATCAGTATAATCTAGTTTTTCGCCTACTAATATTTACTATCAATAACAAATGGAATTGTACGCTTTAATGCTGATTATTTCTTGCATTATCTGAATAACACATGCTATTCTTATCAAGCATTCTGAAAGTACCTTAGCTAAAGGATAATTGATAATATTGATAATCTATGTGTCAAGGTTTGGGATACCGAACAGAGAAACAAAGTTAGGAACATCTGTTTGAAAAAAAGTCAAAATAACACAACAGACGAATACATTTGTTCCTTAACATACTACCGGGGTAGACGATATCAGAACATATTTAACATGTTCAACCTTTAACGTACATTTTGTATAGAGGTAACATCATAATCAAAGGTTAACCTGCATATATTTTGATGCAGGTTAATGAAAAACAGGAATATGTTTTCACAGATTGCATCCCAATCACATCAAAATATGATACATTCTTACATGGATATCCAGAACGTAGGTGTATGTGTGTGAACGTACCAATCAAATTTGTGTTTATATTTGTTGCTATGTTCCATTCAAATAGCTTGACATGCTTAGACATCATTATACAAATATCGTCCAGTATAATTATATATATAGGGGCCACCGAAATTACATTCCGAAATAGATTAAAGAGATCGAATTATGGTGTTCTCATGGACTTATTCGAGTACAGTTGATCATCTGTTATCTCTCTTATCTATACTAAAGACACAAGACAATAGCATCTGTCAAATAAGCAACATCATATACCGAGTGCGTCTTTCTGAAACACCAAATGGTCAAATACGAAAGGGTCTGATAAACTTTACCATAATGCCGAAGAGAAAACTTACGTGTTGTATCTTAGGAAGTTCCCTCCACTTAGAAATGCATCAGAAACGTTTTGATTGTAGAGAATCTGTTAAAAATTTAATCCATTGGTTTGATTGTATTCACCTTTACCCTCGTATAACTCATTGTTTAACGTAGTAATGTTTAAATCCTAGAAACACATACCGCTTCTGTCAGGTTATCCAACGTTAGCTATACGGCCCTAAATAAGGAACATCGGCTCAGAACCGAAAGGTGAAATTTCAATGCTTTTTGATTATATTTTAATGTATAAACATACACGGGTTCTCAGTGCGCCGACCATTTATGCCTTGTCGATGGGACTGGTATTCCCGTATCGATTCCTGTTCTATCTGATCAATGCCGACTCCTGCCTATTGGGGCGTTGCCTTTGGAATTGGTGTTCTTTCCGGCTGTCCTGCTGGTATCAATAACAGCTATCACAGCCAATCTTAGTGGCGTAATTTGTTGCTAGTTATGAATATGGATTTTTAAAGCTATAAACGGATGAGATGAAACTCTCCCTTACTTCATCATAGCTAGACATCATTATGGAATGGAAAAAATGGAAATTTGCGTTCACCATTCAAACGTATAGTTAGGCTCTAAGATAGACCGGATTTTCATTTGGTTTGGTAATTTCTCAATCATTTGATAATATGGAATTGAGGTTCCTCGACTAGAAGTTATAAAACCTCCCTGATATATTTCAACAACAAAACTGTTATCGAGAATAAAGAGCTCATTTTCATGCCCGGGACTCCCCCACAACTCATTTTATCTCAATGCTGGTGATTATTATTGGTGGAAAGAGATGTACACAACATACCAGTCCGCACCTTACAATCAATAATGTTCTGAAAGAACGGATTTCGATGCACCTTGATATCTATTGAACTTTACCTGATAACTTTAATGTTAGGTTTGTGGTATCGACAAACTCACAGTGTCAAATTTAATTTACCCGAAGATTCTAAAACAAACCAATAAACACCATTGTTTTTATGTGATTTTTGTTTATTTCCTATCCTTGATTTTAATTTTCATTCGTTGATTATGGTAATACTTCCCTTCATTCACATTAATATCGGTTTGAAATATAACCAATATGTTTATCAAAGAAAGATCTCCTTATATGTCCATGATGATTGTGTGTTTTATGATATTGAGGTATATTTTGTCTCCTTTTAACAAAAATCAGTCACTTTATGAAGAACAAATCACTAGATGAATCGTAGCATTATATTTTATATAAAACATTTATATCATATTATTATTGTATCATAACCCAAGAGTTATCGATAATTTTACAACTTACCTTGGAAAGGAATTTGTATAAGGTTCAAGCTTGTATTCCAAACATTCTTTGATTTATATTCATGAACACATATCGATATATGAATAAATATTGATGAAGCTAACCCCGATATCCCTAAATTATACAATAACATATAAATGAAGCAATATAAAACACTTGGTATAGGAACATCAGGGTCATGCTGGCTTGTTACATTATACATCCTAACAAATCGGCTGTTTACCTGATCTGTTAAACATTACTATTTCAAATTGAATAACACTTACCGTGTCTGTTTAAATATTTAATACTAATCGTTAAAGAATAAGGAATCGGTTTGAATAATGTCCCGAATAAAAGCCGTCATTTGATATGAAACGTTAACAGTTGGAAATATGCTCCAAACACAAATGAAATATACTGACTTCGGGTACCATCATATAGTTATCATTGATCAGGAGAAATAGTCCATTATCTTTCTTCTACTCCATTAACAAAAGAAGATATTATTTGGGCCGTTCCATTGGATGCGTTGCTAGGTCAGATTTCAGATGACATTCTCAACAGGGAATCGGTGAAAGCAAGCATCAAGAAAAACAAAGTATTACCCACCTTCAGGAACTTTCTCAATGCTAACGAAGCACGAAGACTCTCGATGAGTAATTTTTACATCGTCCACACTCTGCTACCCCGAACAAAGACATGCGGGATGAACCTTGTTACACAGTAGTCTAAGTACAGTTATAATACCCATGTCCGATCTCTCCGACCACTTAAAGGTCAGATTATACCCATTCGTCGGTCAGTGTCCAAAGAGAAGATTAAAAACTGTCATTGTAAAGCGATCAATGATACTAAAAACAAGGGTGTTTACAAAGACAGTGTTATTCAACATTAACATTCTCCAATTCAGATTCCCGAATTTGGCCTATTGTGTTTTTAAAATATCAAATATTATCAAATTTATTTTCGATTTACATCGAATTCTGTTATTTTTCATGAAACTTATTTTTAAGGTGAACTGTATCAATTTTTAAGAGAGGTAAGGTTTGATTCTGAAAGTCCAATACAAAATAGGGTTCAACAACCTAAAATTTAACCTCGAGAGATGAACTAGTATAGGCCTATAACCATATGCATACGAAAGGAAAACAGCACTGACATACTACTGTTATAACTGAACGTTAACCATAATCAATACTTAGGGTTACATTACAGGATGTAAAATGATATACACTTATACAATGTTAATTTCCCCTCTGAACTGGAATAATTACAGTTGTATTACCAAGAACGAGACATTAATCATAGCACTTAATGTTAATAATATATGACGGTTCCGGTACCGACAAAAATATATATAATGTAGTTTAGAAATGCTTTTAAATGGCAGCTGTTGGTTGTCATTCTACATAACCATTGACAAGAGTTATATGAAACGCCGGGTAATATTTCATTTTAACATCGACCTGAAATGCAAACAGAATCAATAAACTTGATTAACCGGTGTTGTTGCTGGCACCAAATTGATTGATAAACAATTCACCAATATGCTTGCTTCGTTGCTTTTTGGAAAAGCGTTGGTGAGTTTCATGTTTTGTTTTGATTGAACAATATTACAGTGAAACAATTCACATGACAGAGTGTTTTAACAAGTCATCGAGTAATTCTATGCTATTTTTTTTAACTTGACCTAAATAGGCCATATCTTAAATAAGGTATTTGGCACACTTATCATTTTATCTTTCATAAGAGACTGTTTGTGTTCCAAACTTTCTTTATACTTAAAGTCTTTGGATGGAATCCGAATCAAAATTACAGTCTTGAACTCAGTCAAACGACATATAACATTTGGTTAGAGGATTTGACAGCATTCTGAAATACTTCAATCACGTATATTTTTTTTCTATTTTTTCCCCTTTACCTTTGAAAAAATCTCTTCCATGTAGAACATGACGTTACCTCATAACGTGTAAGTGGATCCAATAATACAACAATGACTTAGAGCTATAATTGCCTTCGATTTTACATTATCGATACATGCTCAACACTATAAACGGGTCTGATGCATTAAATGAGACTGGAAATAGCATGCCATGCGCTATACACGTTTCACTAGTGATTAACTTCGCCTGATAGAATCATAATCCCCAATGAAGTTTACAGTACCGATATGGAACCTCAAACATTACTACATCCATTTCCATACATGTCACGTTAACCAACTCAATATCATTGGCAATTAAGTTGTTTGTTGAAAGTACAGCATTATAGAGCAACAATGTATACACTTCATTCATGCAGTGGAAATTCAACTTAAAACAAGTACAATCAATGATGTTTTTGAATTTTTTATTAAAAAAAAACACATTTCAAATTTTGACCAAGACCGCTTACTGGTTAAAAATTGACAACTTTCAAAATGATTTGAAATTATTGTCCCATAGCATAATTCATGAAAATCTTAAGAATAAATAATCCGGTTCTGAAAAGCTTCTTATTATGTTGCAATAACTTAATGGCAAACTTTAAAGGGAACGAAGTATAAGCATAAGATTTAGATAGACCAAAAAAGGTAAGCAGAAAATTTATTACAAAATTGTTTTAGTACAATATTGAACTACATATGCTCTACCAGGATGGGTTTTGTAATCAACATACGATGTACCTCAATCATTTTAAGATCGCTACACTAAATGTATGCTATCGAGGGGATGAAGTCACACGCATATTTGGCAATAAGCATATAAGTTGATACAAGTAAACAGTTGTATCACTTTCAAAGCCAAACCACTTGCGAGATAAACATCAAATGCATATCTAATATATATATAATGGAACAACTTAATATACCTGCAAGTAGGGCGTTAGAATAGTATCTGCTGCCCCCTATTGCATCGATCAAGGCGACTAAATTTAGGATATTATCTTTTCTCTCCGTCCTAACGTCTCCCTTTACAACGCCTCATATTTGGCCTTCGGTTGAGCGCTCACTCCTGTGAGGAAGGTTATGGGTTCTTCCCCCGTCCGAGACACGCCGTAGTCTATATTTTTTGGGTTTTTTGTTTGTTTGTTTGTTTCTATTCCTGCATAGCGTTCAGCATAAACTTAGCGGGACGGCTGGTTTGCCCGTTCAGCTTTGTCAGTATGTTACTGGGTGGTGTGTGTTTGTTTGGTGTCCTCGACGGCATACTTCAGTGCAAAAGGGCAAGAGTTCCTCTATTACAAGATGATACAACACGAATATACCGCAATCTCCTAAAACACACCGCATACATGAGAGGCCGTCCTTACATGACCCTGACTGTAAATAGGACGCTAATTTGATCAAACCAAGTATACAAAATATATGTCTAAACCTACAGTACCCAAAATATCTGGTCTTACAAGTAGAAATGTGCCTCCTGTCCCCATTGCGCATGTGTTCGTAAAAGGCGACTAAATTTGACATCTCTTCTTCCTAATGTCCTTCGCCCATATCATCGACAAGTTACACCTTCAACTTATTTGAAGAGAAAAAAGTGGGGATGAACCACTATATGTATCCTACTTCATTGCCTGTCCTTAGAAACGCCAAAAACCCTAGCAAGGCTCTGTGAAGAGGTGGAAGACAAAGGTATGAGGATCAAGAGGCCCAGTGGGCCTTAACGGTCATCTGTTAATACAATATATAGTAGAACTGAAATACACAGTAAGTTCTTTAAAACTTGCAGTATATTTGACCCTTGACCTTGAATGAGGGTCAAGGTAATTTATACTACAAGCTAGGCCCAATATCAATACTCTGGGTCTCTTATTTATTCACAAGTAGTTTTAAAGATTTTAACCTTTTTGACCACTGTGCCCTTGAATGAATGTTAGGGTTATTAATCAAACTTGTTAGCTGTTTATGCCAGCATGCTGCAGGTCCAATATAGGTTCAAAGCAACCCTGTGCTTTTCAGTTATTGAGAAGATGTTGTTTGAGTGGCAAGACGGCACACGACTACAGACGAAGCATGATGAAATGTTATCTAAACCCTTAGGGTCAGATGACCTTATTATCCATGTACATGTAACAAAACAAACGCATGTTTTTAATAAATATTTTATTTATTCACTATTTATTGCTAATTTTCTATTTTCTGTTTTGAAAAGCAAACCACAAGAACTTGCAATCCCATTGACACTGTCAATCAGAAAAAAGATTTAATTAACTTTATTAAGTATACAATTTGTTTTAAATATACGACAATGACAACACATCATGGAATGTAGTGTGGTACGATATCACTATCAACTCATTTTTCTCACGGGTATAACATAATATTAGAACCGCCATTTGTTTTTTTAGTTTGTATCACGGTGATTTTGCAGTATATTGAATACTCAATAAACTTTTGTTTCCCAATTTTCTTTTGGCTAACTCTGACCAAACACAAGGTATATTGTTGAGCTTTTAATACTAATTTGAGTTCTGGTTATTTACACCATGTTCAGATTAATTTCTCAAGTGATTGGAAATCTGCATTTTCTTAATAGACATGTTACTAAGAACCTGAAGAAACTATAGAGTGAATCAGTGCCATGTGATGAAAGTATCAATAAATTAGATTACGAAAACATTTTATTGATACTGATATTAATTTTTAAGACTGAAATACCGTATTTTAAGTTATTTTCACTTAAAACTAGATATCAAAACGAACAGAACAATTTGTCTCAAAGAGATTATTTACTTATTCCTTATTTCACGGATCAAACTTAATATATTGATATGTAATCGTAGAAGTGACACCTACAGTATATGCATTAAACACCAGGCCTTAGTTTGCAGTCCGAATTCACAGTTCAACCACATTTCTGATCATTAAGAAATAACCAGAACAATAAATTATTCTTGAAGCATGCTTGATGTGCGGATTCGTGGTCAGTAACATTTGACAATAAACACTTGGCTTCGTACTCTTAAGCACAGGTTTGTTTCTATATGAATTGATAAACAAATGACTTCATACTCGGTGAGAATTGTGTATCACCAATTGTATTACGTATACTGTCGCCGATCGGTGTTAGCACAACTGCGTATACCCCTTACCCTGTCAAACCTACATGTACAGATATATATAAGTCACGTTTTATAAAGTCTTAATACATTTTTGATTTGAGATTCGTTACAATAACAGAGAAACTTCAATTACTATTTTTCTTCTTTTGAGTAATATCGTCTATTAATGTAAACCTACCATGTCTATAGTACACGTAATATTTTCAGCCTGGACAAGACTAGAAGTTGACAGAAGACAACCACAAGACGAGATACCAAAAGGGGACATCTCATTACAATGTGGTACCACTGGTAATACAATCATCTCAAAACATGGCAGCAACGTCTTAAATAAGTAGAACTGTTATATCACAAATACATTTACATCAAATAAAAGTGATACCACACATAATGTTAAAATGATTTAATTAATTGGCTCTTATTGGGTTAACAGACATGATCTGCTGATAATCTGTACAATAATACACGTTTGCCTTAACTCATCCACCCCTGGAATTCAAAATAAACGGTTCCAGCGTTTGATCAAGAAGAGTCCAAATGTGCATCTAGGGGTGAATGAGTAAAAGTTCTAAGTATATCTGTGATTAGTTTCAACCCATTTGATAAAAAAAATAAGTTTAGCATTTTCTGATTGGACATTAAAGGATTAGTTTGTTAAGTTAGAGCACATTTTGGAATAAGAGACGCAAATTTGTGGTTGACATTTTATGATTCACATTATTGAATTGTATACTGATATCAATCATCACATGTTATGGTACGTTTGCTTGAGTAAGCATGGACGACGTGGAATTTCCATTGACACCAATTTGACCAGACACAGAAAATAAAATATAAATACATGTTACATATCATATAATACAGTATGAATATAAATATGTGGACGGATTTGAACAAGTCTTGATTATGACAATACTATAATAAAGAAGACGTGGCATAACCTGGATAACAAAGTTCATATCGGGATCAGTTGATTATAAAGAATTAATACAACAATAATGGCACCATGAAAATAACCGTGTTAACAGCTGAATTAAATTGTGTTACTCCAACACTTGTTTCACCTATTCAGGGGAAGCATTGTTACTCCAACACTTGTTTCACCTATTCAGGGGAAGCATTGTAATATTATAGAACATTGGAATTCATCACTTTGACACCAAGGTCCCAAAAGCAAGTGCGGGTAAGTTGTAATTTTTTCTAGAACATTCATATATTTTCTCGATATAAAATATAGTACTATATAAATCCATGGACCATATAACACTTTTATATACGATGTATTTCAATTTCATATCAACAAACGAAACTCAAACGTAACAATTTACAATTGACATGGATATGTTGGATTTAGGTGATAACAGAAACAAAGAAATGTATGATTCACATCTGCTTCTAATAAAACGAACTGCTTTCTTAAATATCTTTGGTTATGTCTGTATACAAGTACAAGAACCTCTATAATATCTCACACATCTGTATTTTGATTTTTGTTTCTATCCTCCAACTCATTTTTATATATTTTAATTTATCAAGGCATCCAACTTAATGAGATTTTAATAATTAATGTTGTGTAAAAGTCATATCGTCATTGCTCCAATATTGTATAGACATGTGGTTTTTTTAACACCTCCAACATTAACTTTGAGATTCTCTCACTCACTATAACATCATCATTATTACAAACAAATCCTCATTGTATATAATTTGGAAAAAAACATTTGCTAGCATTATCTGTACACAACGTTGTGTCCAGTAGGTAGATATGCATACAGCATGCTCACAGCTAGTGTCTACATGATAACACAAAATATCACAGCTTGTTTTAAAGCATCATCATAAAATTGGAATGCATATCATTGAACAGCATTTATTAAGTAATAACACATGCTTAATTCCTGCATGAAATGTGTTTTTTCTTCTTCAAATATTGGCCCCGTTCTCTGAAGATTTACACAACATTACCCTGAAGCAACTAATTCAAACAAGTTGCACTTACATCTTTTACATCTTACAGTTTTTATAGTTTTTTTTACATTTTATTCTTAACATGATCATAATATCTACCAACAAATTGTCTCCGATACTGTTTGACATACAAATTTGGTATGTGTATAATGTTGCCGTTTGTAATTGTATCATGAGTCAAGATCAGTCAAACTTGATATATTTATCACTCTTTTTAAACATTATGCCAGAACATCCACGATTCCGCAAAGCTTCTAATTGAATTTTAGACTACCTTTGAAATGAAAGTACATTTGATGTACAATGTTTCTATTAAATGCATAATGTTATAGTTTACAGGGCTTTTTTAATCATAACTCTTTTGACTATAATTAAGAATTCGGCAGGAATCACAATTGGCAAAACGTTTTTGTATGCAAAAGTAAAAACATGAATGTGTAATGACAAACAGGCCATACAATAAATACCAGAGAGGTTAGACAGCAAGGCAGTCAGTTGTATTAAAATACCTTCTGTTAAAAGCTGTATTTGATATTTAAAAAAAATAAAAGCATGCCATCTTGAAATTATTTGACAAATTAATACTATATATCACAGATATGAAGTGGTCTAATAAATATATGTAATCGTATGTCCTCAGACAATGTAGATATACATGTAATACAAAAATGCTGACAAGTGGATTTGTGTACATAACGTAACATAAGAAAAGTAATTTATGATGTTTTGATAAATGAATAAGACAACCGTTTAACTTTTACTGGATTAAAATCAGCTATAATTCTTTGGTGTCTGAAAATAAACAAGCGACAATCATAGAAGAGCAGATGGTGCTGCATACATCAGTCTGCAAGCAGTAATTTGAAAAGATGGAAGTACATTTGAACTGTAATACATTTTTATCTAACTCTCTAGCTGATATGGGCTTCCTAATAACAATACATGTTACAGATTCGGTCAAGTGAAATATTTATTTGATTAGTCCTACAGACTAGAAATGTCTTCTTGGATTTCCAGGTAGTGTCTTTATGGTGATATCACAGTCATCAGCCATAGCCTTCATCGTACAATTGAGATCCTACCATCCTGTAAAATAGACAATAAATTCGTGACTTGTATCATACAAAAACCTTAAATCTACTCTTCCCCATGATGATCCATAATGCACAATGTACAGAAGTATCAATTTGTCCTTTTCTGCTCATTTGCAGGATAAATACTTAGAGTTAATTGGATCATATATTAAATATAGAAGTTAAATACAGACGCTTTAGTCATTTGACAATTTCTAACATTTCATCTCTGATTTATAGGTGATATCATTTAAAGATACGAAGCATTTGATCTGACATGGAAAGTAGGCCCATGTCATTAAATTGCCCAAAATAATTAATAAGTCAAAGTTAAAAGGTATCAACTGCATGAGGGCTACCAGTAACTGACAAAATGGGATGAATATCCATTAAATTCCTGTAAATTTGAATTTTCATATGTAAATGAAACAATTTAACAAAACAAATCACATGCATCATTTTAAAATAGTAACAATCATCCCTAGCTGATGTTGATAGTAGTTGCTGTCAATGAATTTTCATACTTTTGATCGATTAAAATATTCTAATGTTTTAGAATTTGATGTTGCCTGTCGAATTAAGTGTATATTTTATATCATGCGAAGTATTTATGCATATAACACAAAAGCATTTATGATCAATTGCTTTTCTATTCTTAAGATATTATCAAATATGATAACTTTACAAAAATGCATAATTGAATATATTCACTTCAAAACATTTTGGAACATAATAAATCATTGAAAACATTATTTTATGAAGCTGACAGTTCATAAAATAGACAACAATGTCTGAAAACTTAAAGCAATTGATATGTAGATAGCATTAATTGATATAAATAACCCATTCAGTACAAATAGTGATGTTAAAACATTGAATTGAATTCAAATGATTTTGAAAGGGGTTCAAAGACATTTTGAACTGTAGAGTTAAATATTTTTGATAAAAGATTCAAGAAATTAGATGTGCAAGAAAAGATTTTTTTCAGATCACCAACAGGAATGAAAAATCATTCTGGCAACTACTGTATTTTGGTGCTCAAGGAAAGAAACATTGCATAGGATAGGAAACTATATAGTAGTACACAGAGTATTCATGTGAAATCAACCAAATGCCATTGAACTTATTATAAAAATGCAACTGGACATACTGGTCATAATTTCAGAGCAAATAACACTAAATACAAATAAGTCTCATCACCTATATCTACAAATTGAGAGCATGGAAAAATATAAACACAAAAAAATAACTTCATCAAGACTTGTATGAATATTAGAACAATATAATTTACAATGGACTGAGTGTGCACGTGGTTTAAAATGCCCTCTAATACAACCCAACTATGTATAGATAGGTGCTTTATGAGTTATCTTTTGCCACAATCATGCATTCTCATTTTTTAATCCAAAAATAATCAGAAAAAAAAGAAAGAATTATATGTCATCTTATGTAAAGCAGAACAGGAAACAGAAGTTGAATACAGTACAGAAAATGTAAGGAACAAAACACCTAAAATTACAAACAATGAATGACCATTATCCGTCAGCAATTCTTTTTTTAAAATAGAAGATCTGAAAATGAATTTTGTTTTCAACCAGTCACTAATAGTAAACCTTAAAAAAATATTGCAATAAATGTCTTTTGTACAACATATACCATACGTTATCACTTCTATCTTGTTAACCACAGTACTTTCAGTACTTTGATGATACTTTTTCTCTCGCTACACCAAGACCATCAAACTACAAGAGATCTACTACTTGTTTGGAAAGATGATGACAGTGTAGATGTAATTACCTAACCACTCCTGACGAGGTTGTTTTCGGTATATGATAGGACAGTCTGCAAATGACAATTTCACATACAAAAATGTACTGTCTGGCAAAATCAGTGTCTAAAATAATAACTAATATAGTTATATTCCTGTTTTCCATATTAAAGGGACAATTCACTGAGGCTAAATCTTTTACATAACCAAGAAGCAAAATATGGCATAAATGTATTGTTCTACATTTCTTATGAAACATATAACATAAAATATTGACAATTTCCACATCATTGTTCAGTATTTTAATTTGATATCGTTGTAATTACAAATCGTTAATCAATACGATTAAGAAGGTACAATATGTACGCTGTACCCATACCAGAAACAAAGTCACGCACGTCAAACAAATGAACTACATAACCATTGAGGAGGTGATAAAATGATTTTTAGGCAAGACAATTCACCTAGTAAGGTAAACACACTACTGTCAGAGCGATTTGTGCAGTTCTAGAGAAAAGTTTCATTGCTCTACGTGCAAGGGACAGGGTTCGGCATACAAGATGTTCAACCACAACGTGTAATGGCGGACAGCGAGCGAGTTTGAACGTTTCATACGCATTTCACCACCATGGGCTTTTCTGGCATATCAGAGTAAAACTGGCTGATCTAATTTCCATTAGAATTGGCTTTTTTCCCGATTTGTGTACAAATTTTAATGTTCTCTTAGACTGAATTGTCCCTTTAAAGACTTAGCTGCCCTTGAAGTTAGGTATTACAAGTGACATCATCTGTTTGCTGGTATCATAATGTCATATATTTCAGAGAAATTACTTTAATTTTGCTCACAAAACAATGATGTCTAAATCAAATCCTACCCACAAGGGAAATAACTTTGTAATATGCAAAGATGGAATATAACTATTAAAACAAAATGCTAATGAGTGTATGATGCGCAACATCATATCACAATAACTTGTTCAAAATTAAACATGATTTGTCTACGATAGATAAGTACTTTAAATATTGTATTCTTTACCAACCTTATCTTTAAATTGAACACCTTCCCCTATCCCCTTTCAAAAGAGAGAGTAAAAACTTTACCAAATATGCAAGTATCTCTGAAAGAGTCGAGACAAGGAAACGCTAATCTGAAATAAGGGTTAATATCATGATATTCATTTTTAAAACATGTTAAAAGAACTCCAAAAACTAATACATGTAATAACTTTCACAACAGAGAACAATTACCAGTAAAAACCTTGAATTTCATGTTGTTATAGGCATGCTGTCACAGACATGAATACAAACTAAAGAACAAAACTCATGAAATAAATCAAACACAGACCCAAAGGTTTCCGTCCACCTCACTCAACAAGTCTGACCAATTAATTTACCTTTGCCTATACCTAACTCAGTCGTCCGCATCTGTCAGAAACAATTAAAATTATATTTTTCTTCTATTATCTTACCCTTTTATCAAAACAAAAACATTCCCCAGTGTTAAAAGATTTTATATTACTATCAACAAATTATTTTTCTAAATTCTGTTTTCAGAAAATTCATTTACCATGCAAACATTACCACTAAAGGTGCTTTTAAAATTCATGAAAAATACATCAATTCACTTTTTTTCCACATCAAACTTTCACAGTTAAGCTCAAAACGTTTTGAATGCATTATCAGGTCATTGTCAGACAGAAAAATGTCTCCCATGGTAGCATAACTTTAATTTTAATCAAGCCTTAAAATCATTACACATTTTATTTTTTAATCATTTGTTTAATTTCATTGATGTCATAAGCAGGCAGAAGCGAGTTTGGTGGATTCAGTGTAAAACTACTGTCTAACAAACTAAAATTTAAACATGATTTGATGATTTTAGTGGATAATGGTAGTGCTTGCTAATCTAAAGTCACACAATTATATATATATTTCATTTAATGTATGTCAAAGAAAATACAGCACTCATGAAACCTACACATTATATCTAACATTAACAAAACTTTTTTAAACATATCTCACTTATGTCTTGAATGTTGAATTTATTTTTATTGCTGAAATAAATTAGAAGTACATCTATATATAATCTATTAAAATGGAAAATTAAAAAAAATATATAATATAAAGTTTTTAAAAGGTAAAAAGAGACTATAAAATCAACAGAGTGTTAAAAAGACAAAGATATGTCTAACATCTATGCTATAATTAAGTGCCTTACTGAAACTGATAAAGATTTTTTCCCAAATTTTTTTGAAATGTGTAAAAGTCAATGGAGTGAAACTAATTTATTTTCTAAAATTTGTTATAAAGAGAGAATATATATAAAGTTTTGTGTGACTGTAGGGCTTTAACAGTACCTGAGGATGGTCGCATCTGTCCTGTATGTATGTCATACTTGAGACTGTTGTGAAAGTTGAAGTTAAGTGATTCTTCTGGTACGGCACTCCTGTCATACACAAATATATGGCCACAAATCAAAACAAAATCTGATTACTTATGTAAGCTCCTCCTGTGACCAGTGGGTCTGTATCTATCCTATATCACTAAATGTGAAGTATATTGCAAAATGTGGGCACCTGGCAGCGAGCTAGCAAGAATAAAATCTGGTAGGCAAATGAAGCAAATAAAATTAACCAAAATTAAAACAAATCTCCATTAATTTCTCTACTATATTGATAAATTGTGTCATGCAGTTTTAATCTAAGACTGAATAATACAATACTACGAACAAAATAGAAAAAAAATCAATCAAGAATAAAAAATATATATATTTAATTAAATTATAGCCATACGTCTCAGATGATAGAAACCTTTTTATGCCATGCCACATAGTTTGATACTAACACATGTACAATACTTTTATTAAGCTTGGCAGGCCATCAACTAACAATATTTTTAATGCAATTCTTTATTACAATTTATGTACAATTTATGTATCAATTAGTTTGCTGAAATCCTCATACACTCTTTCAAATCTGCAACAGTTTACTGTCAATACCTATATCGGATGCCTACAAGAACAGATAACTCTACTATAGGACAAGACCAACAGTGTGGGACATTTGTTTAAGTTTTGTAGTAAAGGTTTTAGATTTGTTACAAGTTTCAGGTGTAAAAACCACATTTAGGGAAGCAGCCTTTCTGTAATAGAGTTGGTATGGGGAAGTGGGTTCTGGAGAGAGAGAAAAAACACCAGTGACAGCTTTTATTTGTATCAAGATGTAAGGGAAAAGCCAGTAATACCAAGATTACAACACTAACACCACAAAGTCAAAAGAGTGGGAAGTACCAGGGGAAAAAAAGGACTCTTACAAAAATCAACCTATAGAATACGATGGTAATATAATTAAACCTTATATCCACAATTAATTAGTAAGTCTGTTGTGCTGCAGTAATACCTTGATCAGTTTCCCTATAGGACAGACATCAAACATTCTACATTAGCCACTGAATACTTAGCATGTTGATTTTCTAGAGCTGGTTTATATCTAGCCTTGGAATACACAAACATACCATTATATTTTCTCCTCATCGCCATTTAGGTGACTTACTGCAGGAATTAAAGGATTAATTCAATCTAACATGTTACACTTTCTTCTATGGACACATTTGTTTCTTATTCAAAAGCAACACTAAGCTTTAGATCCAGTACAACATACAAACTTGTACAGGGCAAGTGGTGTCCTAAAGCAAGACAAAGAAAGCTGTACAATAAAGAAATAGGTATTATACTCAATCATGCAAATTCTGTGAAAGAAATCAGCCTAAAATGATATTATAATTGAACAATGTGAACTGACCTTTGTACTCGATGCATGCCTGCCTTGCGTGTATGTGATGGCTGTGTGGGTGGTTTGGGAGCGTACTTCTGAATGGCACTCTCTACTTCGACCGGTCCCATGTGTCGGTACTGGGTCTTGGCCTTCTGTACACCACTCTCTAGGTCTGTGACCTTAGTTGTCTGTCCCTGTAGAGACTTCTGCATAGCATATGCCTGGGCGACCATAGCTTGGTGCTTAGCTTTACTTTGTTCCAACATGGCTTTACTCTGTTGCTTCAATGCCTGGTGTTGTTGCACTAACTGAAACTGCTTACTGGACTGAGAAGCTGAACTATAGTTGCTTGGTAACACACCCGTCACCTGGTTATATGCCATGGCAAGGTCCCCTTGATGTGTACCATCAGTGTCCTCTATAAAGCTATTAAAAGTGGCATTAGCGTTTCTGTTACGGCCGACTACCCCAGCCGACTGGATACGCTGAGCCGGGGGTGGCCGCGACTTTAAGTAGTGATCCTCCATAGATATATACTTGGGCTCTGCTTTGTTCTTGTCAGAGCTGCCATTTGGGAAAGACTGAGGAGTAGACTTATAAGTACTACTAATATCACCCGCTGTCATTGGTCTATATTGTTTTGACACCATTCCTGATGGGGGTCGTGACCCCTGAGCATCCAGCCCTATGGCACTTGTACCGTTGTGTGCAGAGTACTGGCGCGACTGTTGACGCAGGGCAAGTTTCTGAAGGGCATCCTGTATAGCTTGGTCATTATAGGAGTCTGTAAAAGCAATAAAACAATGTCAGTTAAACTCAGAGTGGTATAATGTGGCTAGTATTGACCTGGTTTACAGTTATATCAGCTAAATAATGATCCTAGCCCCAGATCTCAAGGTTTAACTGTTTCAAGTGACAGTCACAACTTAACACATAACTGCTTTGATGACAAAAGAATGGAGACTGATTTTGTATGAAACCTTACCAGGTAAAGTTTAAAAGCACAGTATAAGTTTTTTATATTCAACTCGACAGTTGATTTTATTTACCAAGAGAATCCAATCAAAATCATTTGCATACCAACTGTGGGGTCTGTAGTTGAGTAAGCACTTGCTGAGGAGGGACGGTTTTGAAGTACAGCAGACATCGGACGCTGGCGAGGACCATTAGATGAAGCTAAAATGAATAAAAATTCAGAGCTTCAGGAAAGAACTGAAGATCTGCTTCAAGTTGCAAAGTATGTAGCTTAATTGTTTTAAAGGTTCTACCACCTGCCCTCCACTTCTAAGTTTTGAGTTCAAAGCCCATTTGTAAAAGTTACAACTAAAATGACATATGGTCCACCACCAAAAATGGCTTATTCGTAATGACCGCAACTGCCAGTAGAATGTATAAAACAAGTAATGATTTTGCTAATTAGTGAAGAATGGAAAAAACAAGCATTACGCATAATAACAAGTATCGCCCATACTGCATTGTTGACTTTTATTGAATTTTTGAGAAACAGAGCTAAACCCAAAACTTTAAAGTCAAATCTTATATAAATAGTTTAGCATCCCTAAGTTTCACAGCCTCTGCATCCCACAGCCTGAAATGAATCCAGCAATAATTAGGTGTGTTGAAGTGATAATGATGTACTTCAGCTATGTTTAAAGTTTGGTTAGGATTGGACTTAAACTTTTTGAGAAACAGAGTTAAACGCAAAACCTTAAAGTGAAATGTTGATGACAACGCCGCCACCGACGTTGCTGCCAGTACAGTAATACCATAGATCGTCTTCGCGAACTATCTCATGTACAAAAAACAATGAAACATTCAAACAAATTTTCTGTACTCAAAGTGTATTATTCATACAAAAATGAACATCACACATATGAAATGAACATCACACATATGAAAAGTTAAGTTTAAAAATATAATTTCTCAATCATATGTATTCTAATATAAAGCATGAAATATAAATATTCTGATTTGAAATCAACCACTAACTAACAAAGACAGTAATCTAAAAAAAAATGCTTAGAAATTGAGCATCATTCTACACAATTATGTGCTGTTGTGCTACTAAGAATCTAGTGTTAAAACAAACCTTACAGTCAAACTTCATTACCCTCAGCTCTAACATCTCAATGAATCTCTTAATTTTAAAGAAAAATACACTGACAACTGTAAAAAGTTTCTTTCAATGCTATGATTATTTCAATTTCTTAGCTATCTCAAATGTTTCTCAAGTTCCATTGATATGAAGATATCATGTTAGGTTTGACTATAAGTACTACTGCTGTGAAGCTGTAAGCCAACACTGCTGTGAGTCCTACCTGGACGCTGACTAGAGGCAGACCGGGGCCTGTTTCCTGCTCCCAGTTTCTGTGTGTAAATCTGGACAGCATTAGCATAAGATGACTGGGTGGGGGTGTGATACGTAGATGTACCATTGTGACCGTGGTCAGCAGCTGAGCCTGCAGTGTAGCCAGTACCTGACCTACTGTCGCCTACATGAGAGGTGCCGCTAACTAAAGAAAGCAGATAAAGAAAGGCTAAGAAAGTACATAATTCAGCAAAATTCTAAAGAAAAATCTTTTAAATTAAAAAGAAAAAAAGAAAAACAAGAAAACTTAGTAAATTATTAATAAAACAAAATAGAGTACAAATTAATATCCAGCATTTAAATAGGAGTTATATTTTGTTTAAAACATTTTTAAATCATTGTTTCTTTCTTAAAAGTACAAATTATTATTCTCTAGCAAAATGTTTAGCACAACACCAACAATTAATGGAAAATGTATAATTATAGTAATGCTAATAAAAACTGCATTACTCCGTGAAGGACTGCATAAAGTTCACCTTTAAGAGAACACATTTTGTACTTGCCTACAGCAGACAGCAGTGATATACATGCATAAGCCTGAGAGTCTAAAAATAGCGCCATATTCAGCTGTAGACATACCTTCGTTTGATACACTATCACGTCTGTCCTGTGATGTGCTGTCTCTTCTTTCTCGGGAAATACTATCCCTGCGTTTCTGGAGACTGGGATCGGAGGCTGATGTTCCAGCAGCTCTTGTCACTGTGCTAGGCCGGGATGCACTGCTCTCTGTGTTGGCGGTAGATTTGCTGTTAGCATCTCCTCCCCCCAGAAATATGCTGGCGGATTTGTTGATGCGTGTATATGTTGTCAAGACTTCTTCCAGTTCCCCCTCACTGTCAACAGAACATTTAACAGAATTAAGATCACTGAATCTTTTATAGCAATTTCTAAGAGATATAGACAGGGCAAATAAAAAAAATATATCAATCTAGTTTTTGATTGACTTTCTACTCCTAGCCGTCCTCACAGCTACAGTGAGAGATATACCATGTTAAAATAGCTACAGGAACAACCCAAACACATGGTCCATGACCAAGAATTGAAGGTCTGGTGATCAGAATGTTAAACATCTCAACCACATGGCCAATGTTGAGATTCAATTGTTACTCAGAATGTTAAACATCTCATGCCAATGTTGAAATTCAATTGTTACTCAGAATGTTAAACATCTCAACACATGGCCAATGTTGAATTCAATTGTTACTCAGAATGTTAAACATCTCAACACATGGCCAATGTTACTCAGAATGTTAAACATCTCAACCACATGGCCAATGTTGAAATTCAATTGTTACTCAGAATGTTAAACATCTCAACCACATGGCCAATGTTGAGATTCAATTGTTACTCAGAATGTTAACATCTCAACCACATGGCCAATGTTGAAATTCAATTGTTACTCAGAATGTTAAACATCTCAACACATGGCCAATGTTGAAATTCAATTGTTACTCAGAATGTTAAACATCTCAACCACATGGCCAATGTTGAGATTCAATTGTTACTCAGAATGTTAAACATCTCAACCACATGGCCAATGTTGAGATTCAATTGTTACTCAGAATGTCAAACATCTCAACCACATGGCCAATGTTGAAATTCAATTGTTACATACCTGGCAATATTGACAAACTTTTCAAATTTCTTTTCACAAAGGGTTTCTCCTTTAGGATGCACTTCTGCTGTTTTACCCAGTTTTTGCTCGGCCAATTTCTTCAGTCGAATTTGTTCTGTTTCCTGAAGATAAATATCAAAACCATTTGATCATCTTCTTAAGATTAATAAAATGTTATAGTGAATTTCAAAAAGTTTCAGTTTTCTCTCAAAAGAATAAGAACATAGTCAAGGCCTGATAGAGTCAAACCATCAGTCCAACGCTTTCTCAACTAAAAAGAAGTCAAGCTTTTCAGTTCCTTGATAATCAATATTCACTTTAAGAGGACTACAAGCACAAACAGGTGCATTTAATTTTGTCCTAGATGAGTTCAATATTAACATTTCAGATATAAATAATGAACAATGTGTACGTATTTTTCTTGCCCAGAGTTGAGACAAATGTCTCAGGAAACTACCCCAGAGTCCCCCCCTCCCCCCAATATAAAAGCACGCTTTCTCTTCCCTGTTACACTGGTCTAGCTATGAACACAATCACAAACCTAAATGCTAGCTATAAAACATTTTACATCAACCCTGTATCCAAATCTTCACACCATTCTTAAATTCACATGTCTCTAGCCAAGCATGACCATTTAAAAAAAAAAAATACTAAGTAAACTGTTCCACATGCATATTAAACAATTTTTGATAACATGTTTTTTTTTACATAAACCTATTTATATCTAAATTGATTGATTTATTATTGTTATTATCACATACATATACAGTAATACTATAGTAATTTTTATTATCTCCAAAGTGTCAATGATGTAATTTCAACATTAATACCTAACTATTAAGTACATTTTGCTTACATTATGTATTTAAAGAAGAGTTTTACAAAACCACACATTTTTACAAAAGTTGTTTCCATGTATACATACATACATAACTATAGCACTAATTTGTCGCAAACTGCAGCAGAAATACAAGTCGGTATGCTTACAGTATCTATATAGTTCCTAAACACCATCTGTCAGATTTATATAAACGGGAGGAATGTCAAGCAATGCCTTGGCTTGTGTGAACATAATAAATCAGACAATTTAACATGATAAAATATAGGTCTGATTCAGGCTTCATTCCATAACTCAAACTTCTCTATTGCAGCATGCAATTAAAACCTGATTGAATCTAATTAAACTATTTTATAATATTTAAAGGCATTAAAAATAAAATAATAATTAATGCTGACAAGTGTTTATCAAAAGAAAAAGACAGTTTTCTATAGATTTACAATGATATAAACAATAATATACTAGACTTAGTATTATATATAGCTGTTAAGTTTGCATACCTATATTTATAAGTTTAAAAACACAAAGACCCTTTCAATTAGAAACTTAAAGGATTTCTTATGTATGTTTAGGATAACATGTAAAAAAGGGTAATCTCCTTTTTAACAGTATAGTTGTAATAATAAAATTATTATAGGTAATTATGATACAGAAGACAAGTTGTTTAAGGTTTATGAACTAGCTTGCTACAGTCAATACCATGCTTTCTATACCTGCTTGCTGTGATGGAGTAACTGCAACAGAATGGTGCATTCTAACAGTTTATCAAAGTGCAAGATAGAGAATTTTGAAAAGTGCATAGAGCTCAGGAACACTTTAAATGAAATTGTACAGGGAAGCTTATAAAGTGATCAAAAGAACTCACACTACTCTTCAGTTTATCAGTCTGAGGTAAGGCAGCATAGAAGAGCTTAAACTTGTGCAATAATGTTTGCAATACTATCTGCTGATCAGATCAGGATGTACGGAAGAATGGAGCTCACAACAATCATTGTTTAACACAAAGCTTATATGATTGTACATATCAATAGGACCTTATCATTGCTCATTAGAGCTCGCAATAGGACCACTTCCAGCTAATCAGAGCTTATTAGAGCTTACAATAGGATCACTACCAGCTTATTAGTGCTCATTAGAGCTCGCAATAGGACCACTACCAGTTAATCAGATAGGATGATACAGAAGTTTAAGGAGATCAAACAAGATATAGAAAACTGTAATACATTGAATTGTATCAGCAGAGTAAAAGTACAATAATGCAGTATATGGAAAAAAGAATCCAAAGATTGACTGTAGGAAAAGGCTGCTTTTAGACAACGTATATAGAAGTTTTATCTAAAGGTTTGCTCAAGTATCAGTATTTAAACCATTATCTAAAATGATACCCAAAATGAACAAACCAATGATAGATTTTATCGCACCTCAGACAGAAATGTCCCCAAGTGATTGGCAGAGAGCCGTCACGTGGTGACCCCCTTCCACTTTATAGGGGTCACTAAATTTTATTATGGTGCAATATGGCAACTGTCGCCCTCGCTTCAATATTTAAACACATTCTCTTCAACTAAATATACCATTTCATTTCCGTAAAAATATATATTACTTACTAATATTTTGTGTAAAATTAACTTAAATCGTTTTAATTCTTCAAATTAAATTAAATGCATTTTTTATATACGAGTTGCTTCCCCTATGCCAGTATGAAAGTTGATGACGAGGTTAAAGTAAAACGTAACAATTCAAGCGTTTTCTTGACTGTGATTATAAACAAATGGAGAGGTTCGTAGCTATAGATCTATCAATCCTCACTCTACAATCAATTTATCGGCATAATTTTAACTGATGATCTTTGCGAGAATGCACAGATGATCACCGAGATTGCACTTTTAATGCCGGATGGATGTTTGTGCCACTTTTGTTTGTAATGCGTTCAATATACAGTCTGTCTGGTGCCATATTGAAGTATACCTAATGTGCACTAGGTATGTTGAATTATTGTTGATTTATGAATGATTCAGTATTGTTCTTCAGGTTCCTTGTAAAGTATATTTGCAAATTCCGGAAAGAAATACATAAATAAATATGTAGGCCTAGGCCAACTATTTTAAAAACAACAATTGTTTGTATCCTTCACCAGCATGATTCAGGTTTGATTTCAGATTCTTGACAAAACAAATAGGAAACAAAGTCCTAATTAATAAAAAAAAAAAATGGTCCTCGATGCGATTAATTTGTTATATAGACAGTTACTGACCCCCTATAAAGGCATAGACGGTCAGTGACTGACTATATAACTACTAATATAAATCCATTAAATCTACTCTCTATCATTCTGAGATCAACTTTCAGACAAGTGATCTTTCATAAGATTAATTTGTGAAATAGTCAGGAACTTCTGTAATATGGATGTATAGTTCTCTAAGAGCTAGTAGATCCTATACCTGGCCTACTTACCTTGTTGTAAATGTGAACAAAATCTCCAAGTTGTTTGGCGAGAATCCGGCGTCGGTCGTTGAGCGGTAATTTGCGACTTGGTACGATGACCTTGAACTGCTGTTGTAAATTGACAGCAGCTCTCTTCAGGAATCGTAAAACTAAATCCTGTAAAATTTAAAATGACAAGCTTACAAAATTATTAATCTGGTAAGATGTTAAGTAATTATGATGTTAATGATCCAACATTATAAAATTTAAAGGGGAAAATTATCTTATATAGAGTAATTGGTGCTTCATGATTATCAAAGTTTCTCATAAACACTTGGTGTGAAATATTCTGACATGTTTGATATTAAACTTACCATTTGCTCATTAAGAGCATCTATGTCTTCCTGAGAGGTAGGATTGTGTTCTGACACAAGACGCTGTTGGACCCTAACTAGGTACATGGCGAAAGCACTTCGGGCCTGCACTTTACTGTAACCAAGATGTCATCATCATAATTACAATGTTATCACAGTTTACAACCATTATAGATATCTATGGAAATCAAAATGGTAGTCTAGATATTCTTTAATCAAAATTTTATACATTTCTAATAAACACGAAGTATATCAGAACTGTCCTACACCAAATGTTTACCTGAGTGAACTGCCTTTGTGTAACATCTCCACGACCTTGAACTTGGGTTCCTGAGGGACAGGCGGTTTAGATGGTACCACTGTAGGCTGTGATTCCTTATCTGGCACTCTGGGAGGAACAGAAGCATCTCCAGCACTGACAGCCGTCGTAGTCTGAGGTTTGGAGGGTACTTTTTCTACTGGTTTATTAGGTTTGGGTGGGGGTTCCTCAGAAGAATGAGACACTAGTTTTTTTGCTGATTCTATTGTCTTTGAGGGGTTCTCAGCCTCCCCTTCCATCGGTACTCTGTCTATATGAGAGCCTGATTCATAAGATGTCACAGTTGTCCTCTGTTCATCTTTAGGACTGGGGTTGTCTGCCCCTGCGTCCTCCTCCATACACTCGCCCTCCTCCTCTCCCTCACCCTCCTCGGCTACACCCTGCACTAACTTTGTCTTTGGTTTTGCTAAAATTTCAAAATAATTAATCAAGATTTATTTAATAATATAAAATTCCATATTAAACACTGTCAAATGAATTATTGCTGTTTGAAAAAAAACAACTGTCAAATAAAAGATTGTAATTTGAAAATACTTTTCATAAATTCTTGAAGCCTAATTAATTTAGCTAGGATAAATACCAGGTATAAAATGATAATGAGTGTGACATAATCCTCAATTCCAACATCATAAATATGGGACAGTGATTTCAAAATATATATCCATTCATAAATTGTCCGAAAGTCAAGCTAATTTTCCTTCTCACTCCAAAGACATAGACTAAGGTGAACACCAATACACTCTGAAAGTCCTAGCTTACTCAAAGATCTCAACAACTACTGAATCTGTAAAAGCTTAGTACTTTAACACTATTACAATACCTTTACGTGCTTTTCTTTTCCCCTTTCGACGATTACGACCAGTTCCAAGTTTACGTTCATAGTGTCTTGTCCTTATGATAGCATCGGCATAGCACTCTGCCAGCTAATGAAAAGAGGAACAAGCTTATCATCAAATTATCTCCCTTCATTAGAACCACCAGATAGTGAAAACAGGAAACAAGTTATCAGCAAATTATCTTCCTTTTCAAAGTGCTAGTTCACACATTAGTTATTGTAAAAGGTCAGCACTATCTATAGCTAGTAGAGTGTATATGGTACAGTAAACGCCACATTCAAGGGGGTCGTTTATTTTAAGATATCTTCTACAACATGACGGAAATAAAAATATCTTTACCTGGTCAAAATTTCTTGATATGTTGGTTATTATTAATAATGAGTCTATAACATTGAGAAACTGTAATCTTAGTAGTATTGCAGCATATTGAACCGAATACAATATTCTTTTCTTTTTCTCTTTTCACTCACCTCTGCATCTGACTTCCCAGTTGAAAGACCAAGGTGAGCATAGGTGTTCCTATAACGATAAATTAAATCAATATTTATAATACACAATTAACGAAATCTATATATACAAAATTGAATCATTTGTTTAATTTAGTAATTTTTTTAAATTCATATATATATATATATATTTACACAGTGCACTTTTCCTTTCAAGGAAAAATTTGATCAAACTTTGCATTTTTTTTTTTTGCAGCTGTCCCATAGGAAAGGAACTAAACTTCCTAAATGAAATTTGACAGCCAAAATCAATTCAATTAAACTATTTCAAATTCAAAATATCAATAACAACTTATTTGCATATGTATCTGTTCAGCCTTTTGTATAGAAAACATGAAAGAAAGAACTTGTCTACTGTAAGTGGATAATATGATACATATTACATGTCTGAAAATTGAAACTGTACAGTTACATTAAAGGCAGCTCAGAGACTGACAGGTGTGCTTTTAGCATGCTTAAAATTAGTATAGAGTGTAATGTATATATCATCTGAAAGTTGGAGAATTTAGAGTACAGTTTTACAGCTAGATTTATGAAAAACTGTCAGAGATTCTAAAAAAAATTAATGTAAAGTAATAAATCTAATTCGTAGAATAATTATGTATTCTATGTATACCCATCAGACAAATTAACTCACATTTTTTTCTCTACTCTGGCAGCGATGCATACTTTTTTAACAACATATTTTGATAAATGCTTAAGATATGGCCAGGTATTCTTTAACAACTACTTTTTTTACTCTAAACACCTAGGTTATAATTACTGCTGTGTTTCTATAAATCACATTAAATATAGACACCGAACGATGCATGCATAAGCAACTGTACACTGCCACCAACGAGGGAAAAGCTGGACGACATGCTGACTCTGTTGAATATAGGTCAATTGGACACTTTCTTAATAGCTGCAGGACTAATAATAGAAAACCAACATATTCTTCAATAGTACCTTATCACCTTAGTAACTTCAGGAGTGATTACATGAAACTGCCACATTTACTGTGGGACTGTGTCAGTTTAACTTGACACAGTAACTGTACCGGACTTTTCAATAGCCAGATTGATATATGGTGGGACTGTTGAACTGAAACATTAACCGATGGACTATCTCTGCACCTCCCATAATCAGTTTAGTTATTTATTGATGAATTTTACCATCACACTTAGTAAATAAACAACTGTACAACTCTTGAAAGGCTGTAATCAACAACTCTAGATTTAGCCATATTAGTAGTTAAAATCTTATTATCGTCCTGCAGCTAAAGTAGAGACCAATTTGTGCATATTGAAAATCACTGATAGTGTAGCATGTATCAGTGAAAAATAAATAATCTTCCAAAAACTGTAACCAATCTGTGAAAATAACTTTTACCAACACCAAATAACTTTTTGTTAGACTCAATATCCATATAGATATATAAGTGTTGTATAAATATGTTGTTGTCAGAGAGCTAATTATTATTTAGGTATGTAGTTGATCTATCATGAGTATTAGCAATCTTTAACAAAAATCAATCACATTTTAAAAATGTCCTTTTGATGCCAAGGCCACAAAACAGCACTAATCTACATGATTGGCTCCTTTGGCAACAGGAATTGGTTCTAACACCACTTTGCTATGAGAGAGCAATACATTTTTGTTCAACAAATCAATCATTTTACTCTCATAAACAAAAAAAGCAAGTAATAAAATTCCTTTCAAAAGAGCAGATAACTGTATATTACTGAAAACTGAAACAGAAGATAAGTGAATATGATGCTGTACATTCTAGAACTGGAGATACACCATGCAGTTCTACGTAAGTTACTGTTACAATGTATACCCGTACTTACTTGCAGGAGGATCGTAATATAGGATTAATTCTGAAACAGTTTGGTATCAATCATTTCTCATTTCTTTGAAGGCCTCAGATCAGTTACTAATACTTATGGAAAGTTTATTTCAAGTATATTAAATTTTCTTAATCATACTATTTTGAATTGTTTCATTATTCTTTATTAATAAGATGGTATTTCAAACTCTGAATACTAATAGTGGCCATTTAGGTCCATCTAGTATGTAGAACGTATATATGTATTAAAGGTGAGATAACTTTTCATGATCTTGCTATTTGAACAAAAATGGCCACCATCAAAATGAGGGCTATTATTAACTGTAGGGTTGAAACGATTAGTAATTTTTATATTTGATTATTCGGTCACATGTAATCGATTACTAATCGGTTAATCGTTTGAATTAAAGGCAACTATATTGTTTCACTACTGACTACTGAAAACGTCCGCCATGTTTTGTTATCAACTAATAATAGCACCTACTGTACAATATGACAGAGGACATGCCTTATATAATATAAGTCTACCAACAAATAAGAATAGATTTATTGACAAAACAAACGTATTTTATCCAAAATAATCTCTGAATTCCGTTCCCGTATCGTTTTCCGTAACATCGTTTAAATCTAGTCTGCTAACCCGCTGTTTTGACGTGACCTTCACACGTACGAACAAGAGGCCCAGAGGGCCTGTATCGCTCACCTGGTTTTTTGTTAGTGATTATCACAAGACTCTGACAATTAGAAAAATAAGCAAAATTGACTCCCAAAGTTTAATTGTGAATCACAAACCATACAATGATGCTATTGATACCATACAAATATGCTATCCAATACATAGGTTCAGAGACAAAGTAATTTATATGAAAGTAGTTGCCTAATTGACCTTTTTGACCTCGCATCTATTTCTGTCTAAGGCCCCGGGGGTCAGCCCTATCATTTGTACAATTTCAAATCCCAACCCTATAAGGATGCTACCATTGCATTATAAGTGCTGTTCCATTCTTAGTTGCAGAGAACAAGTCGTTTATATGGAAATACATGTAGCTAAATTAGCCCCTTTTGACCCCACCCTTCAGGCCCCCGGGGGTCAGCCCCATCATTTGCAAAATTTTGAATCCAAACCCTATAAGGATGTAACCATTGCATTATGAGCGTCATCCCATGTTAAGCTGTAGAGAAAAAGTCATTTATATGGAAATTGACCCCTTTTAACCCCGCCCCTCAGGCCCCCGGGGGTCAGCCCTATCATTTGCACAATTTGGAATCCCCACCCTATAAGGATGCTACCATTGCATTATGGGTGCTATACCATGCTTAGTTTCAGAGAAGAAGTCGTTTATATGGGAATAGCCAAATTGGCCCCTTTTGACCCCGCCCCTCAGGCCCCCGGGGGGTCAGCCCAATCATTTGCACAATTTGGAATCCCCACCCTATAAGGATGCTACCATTGCATTATGGGTGCTATACCATGCTTAGTTTCAGAGAAGAAGTCGTTTATATGGGAATAGCCAAATTGGCCCCTTTTGACCCCGCCCCTCAGGCCCCCGGGAGGTCAGCCCTATCATTTGTACAATTTTGAATCCCCACCCTATAAGGATGCTACCATTGCATTATGGGTGCTATACCATGCTTAGTTTCACAGAAGAAGTCGTTTATATGGAAATAGCCAAATTGGCCCCTTTTGACCCCGCCCCTCAGGCCCCCAGGAGGTCAGCCCTATCATTTGTACAATTTTGAATCCCCACCCTATAAGGATGCTACCATTGCATTATGGGTGCATACCATGCTTGGTTTCAGAGAAGAAGTCGTTTATATGGAAATAGCCAAATTGACCCCTTTTGACCCCGCCCCTCAGGCCCCCCGGGGGTCAGCCTCATCATTTGTACAATTTTGAATCCCCACCCTATAACGATACTACCATTGCATTATGAGTGCTATCTCTAGCTTAGTTTCAGAGAAGAAGTCGTTTATATGGAAATAGCCAAATTGACCCCATTTGACCCCGCCCCTCAGGCCCCCGGGGGGTCAGCCTCATCATTTGTACAATTTTGAATCCCCACCCTATAAGGATGCTACCATTGCATTATGGGTGCTATCCCATGCTTAGTTTCAGAGAAGAAGTCATTTATATGGAAATAGCCAAATTGGCCCCTTTTGACCCCGCCCCTCAGGCCCCCGGGAGGTCAGGCCCTATCATTTGTACAATTTGGAATCCCCACCCTATAAGGATGCTACCATTGCATTATGGGTGCTATACCATGCTTAGTTTCAGAGAAGAAGTCGTTTATATGGGAATAGCCAAATTGGCCCCTTTTGACCCCGCCCCTCAGGCCCCTGGGAGGTCAGCCCTATCATTTGTACAATTTTGAATCCCCACCCTATAAGGATGCTACCATTGCATTATGGGTGCTATCCCATGCTTGGTTTCAGAGAAGAAGTCGTTTATATGGAAATAGCCAAATTGACCCCTTTTGGCCCCGCCCCTCAGGCCCCCGGGGGATCAGCCCCATCATTTGTACAATTTTCAGTTAGTAGCCCATAAGGATGCTACTAGTCAAATTTTGTTGAAATCCGACCAGCGGTTATGGAGAAGAAGTCGATTGTTGACGGACGCCGGACGGACGCGGACGCCCGACGCCGGACGCTGCGGTATCCCATAAGCTCACCTCGGTCCTTCGGACCAGGTGAGCTAATAATCAACCAAATCTGGATCGCCACGGAGCGACATGACCAAATTTTCTCATGACATCCATTTTGTCATTGATTAATGACTTTAACTTCTACAGAGACGTAATTTAAAGAGTATTTCTCACATCATATATGCTTTGTTTGAGTTCAAAAACATGTACATAAAGAGATGAAACTCCAGTCGGAATGGCTTACTCAGAAATCCATGATTTGTCAACGTGTTTAGTCAGCTTACAATGCACTTGCTATGCATGTTACGATTAACGATTATAAAATCTTTAATCGATTATCAGCGATTAGCTTCATTAATCTAATCGCCTCCGATTATTCGACTAATCGTTTCAGCCCTAATTAACTGCATTTTTAAAACAACTGTATTGGCATGCTTATTTAATACTCATCTAATACTAACTTTGAAATGGCAAGAATTTTGTTTCTTTTCTAAATCTGTATGCTGCTGAAGGGTAAGAGATATAATGCTGCTGACAGGGCTTGGTGCAGTAGACAGTTTGAGATGGGTAACAGTTAATAAGTGCCAGACCCAAAATAGACAGTCCTCATATCTGTCCCAGACAATCCCGATATTTACCTGGCTCTGGACCCCAATGAGGCTGTTCCTGCAGTCTTTGTCTGGCTTGAGTTTGTCTTGTGTCTGTTAGTGTTAAACAAAGATTAGGTTTGATTAATACATTGATCAAAGTTAAGTTAAATAATAATTGTAAAGCCTTGATGTGTAAGACTGACCTTTCTGGGTAGAGAATAATTGTAAAGCCTTGATGTGTAAGACTGACCTTTCTGGGTAGAGAATAATTGTAAAGCCTTGATGTGTAAGACTGACCTTTCTGGGTAGAAAATAATTGTAAAGCCTTGATGTGTAAGACTGACCTTTCTGGGTAGAGAATAATTGTAAAGCCTTGATGTGTAAGACTGACCTTTCTGGGTAGAGAAATAATTGTAAAGCCTTGATGTGTAAGACTGACCTTTCTGGGTAGAGAATAATTGTAAAGCCTTGATGTGTAAGACTGACCTTTCTGGGTAGAGAATAATTGTAAGCCTTGATGGTAAGACTGACCTTTCTGGTAAAATAATTTAAAGCCTTGATGGTAAGACTGACCTTTCTGGTAAGAATTGTAAAGCCTTGATGTGTAAGACTGACCTTTCTGGGTAGAAAATAATTGTAAAGCCTTGATGTGTAAGACTGACCTTTCTGGGTAAAAATAATTGTAAAGCCTTGATGTGTAAGACTGACCTTTCTGGGTAGAGAATAATTGTAAAGCCTTGATGTGTAAGACTGACCTTTCTGTGTAAAAAATAATTGTAAAGCCTTGATGTGTAAGACTGACCTTTCTGGGTAGAGAATAATTGTAAAGCCTTGATGTGTAAGACTGACCTTTCTGGGTAGAGAATAATTGTACAACCTTGATGTGTAAGACTGACCTTTCTGGGTAGAGAATAATTGTAAAGCCTTGATGTGTAAGACTGACCTTTCTGGGTAGAGAATAATTGTAAAGCCTTGATGTGTAAGACTGACCTTTCTGGGTAGAAAATAATTGTAAAGCCTTGATGTGTAAGACTGACCTTTCTGGGTAGAGAATAATTGTAAAGCCTTGATGTGTAAGACTGACCTTTCTGGGTAGAGAATAATTGTAAAGCCTTGATGTGTAAGACTGACCTTTCTGGGTAGAAAATAATTGTAAAGCCTTAATGTGTAAGACTGACCTTTCTGGGTAGAGTCTGCTGTGAAGCATGAAGTTGTTGGTACTAGAATATTGTAGAAATGAAGAATAGAGATCCCAAGAGTCTGGCGTGGGGAAAATCCGAACCCAGCCTCCAGACCGATTCTCCTCCTCCTTTACTCGACGTAAAATCTTTATCTCTTCACTCGTTAAACCGGACATGCCACTAGGTTTGTCTGATCCTCGATCGGAATTCCGTGAAGATGTCCGAGCATTATTGGAAGAACCTGCAGACATTGGTCTTTGTTTCTGCAAGTTAAAAACAAACATTAATCCCTTCATAACTTTCTAATATAATTTCTGTATGCCAAATTTGAATTCTGAAACATTCTTAAGTACCATCACCCTTATTACAATGTTTAGCTTTGTTGAGACCTATAGGTTTATTCACTTATCAGACAATGTACACATAAAGGTCTATAAATCCTATTAATATCTGACCATTAAGATAAATATAATAGGTAATAGCTAGTACAGTAAGTCTTCACCATGCACACATGTAAACAGATATTCACGCAGCTGACCAGACAGAGGATCTATAAAGGACATGTATATAGTCACTACATGTAGTAGCTTCATCACATTAAAAGCTATAAACAAGCAGATCAATGTTTGCAAGCAAAGATAAAACCACTAATTCAGGCACTTAATGTAGCAATCATTCAATGCATGTGCAAACATCCATTCACCAAGTATCACACCTAAGATAGCAATAGCTAGGTCTTAACAAATATATTTACAAACTTCAAATCTAGAAATGTCTAAGACACAAATTCTCCATTTATCGATGTGGACAGAATGAGGATGTAATGAGATAGGATGAATATATCACTATACATTCTGTAGCATAAAAATCCTAAGAATAATCTCATTACCCCAACAGAAAACCTTTAATTTCCATAACAATAATCAATAATTCTTTTTAGAACATATCTCTAGCTGTATTACACAGTATGAATTGATTTGTTGTATTAAACTAACATTTCTGCTTCAATTTTTTTTTCTAAAAACAGGAAATATAAAATTTAACAAACTAAGATATAAATACACAAAGAGAATGCTGACTTAGAGAGGAAAAAATGACATTTTATGCCCTTTACCAAATATTACAGATTCCATGGATTATGAAAGAAAAATCCAACAAATCACAGCAAATTCTATAAGCTGATTGAAAATCTGTCCATAATACCATCAAGGCAAAGTCAGTTGACATACAAAGAACATATTAAAATACCTGCTCTAAGTCCCAACAGATAACTGTCAAGCCTGTGATGGACTTTATTGGAGTCAGAATTCAACTATTTTAAATCCACTTTGGCATCTTGGTAATTTATTGTAAAATGAATAAAACCAAAGGTCCATACTTATTATAATGCTAGTGAGTTTGACCTTCACACTTTGATCCCCCCCCCCCCCCGCCCCAAAAAAATACATATAAATATATATTGACCACAGGACTAACTATTAGATTGGTGTAAAGCGCGGCTAATCCATCCCAATCATCACAGGCTTGATAGAAATACAGAAAATGAACAAAAGATACACCAAATGGAACATCATTTGTATGGTGTAAGACACCAAAACTGCAGAATCATGCATAGCGAACAAAACAACAACAGAACAGAATATAAACAGCATGACTGTAACCAGACGATAAATGCAGACATATACAGACAACGGCTAGGGAACAAGATGGGTTGCAAGTACAAACCCGTAAACTCAAAGACGGTTTAGAATCCTGGAAACAAAAGTCATACCAATATTAGACAATTGTTAATTTGTCTTTATCATATGGAGTTATCTGCTCTTGACAAAAGGCATGTTTTATCATATGTTGGCGAAAGAAAACTGTATCTGTCAATTCCTCATAAAACTGATTAAGATACTGCTGTTAACATACAAGGGCAGATAACTCTAAATCAGGGGATGGACAGACATCCTACCTGACTTCAATTAGGTTTCCATAATCTAAATACATGTACACTTTTACCACAATATGATAAACCTTGTTAATAGAAACAGCACTGAAAGTACATAATACCTGTTAATAGTCTATTTAATTCATGGTTAATTACTGAACTAATTTTAAAAGCCAAAGAAATCCTCATGCACTATGTTGATCTACATGCAGACAGCAGGCTGTGTACTATAGGACAGCTAGACAGTATAAAGACAGACCCATAGATATGAGGGAGAAACAGGGTTATAAAGTAATAGGTTTCATTCACAACTACATCTGTATCATTCCGTCATTTCTGTTATACAGATATCCTCATTTCTGTATAGTAGCATTATGTACTGGTGAGAAAACTAACAAATTGGGTACTTTTATTATTACCATAAGCAATGATGATGACTTGCTCCTAAATTGACAACTCTACATAAACAATTGACCAGCAAATGATTTTTTTTACAATAATTTCCATGTTATTGTTCCTCAGAAAGATGAAGGATCATTTTTGTTAGTAAATAACATACTGCGTAGCTGATTATTTCACTTGCAATGGAAAAAAATTGTCTTCTTCAAATTTTATGCAAATTTTTTGTGCAAAACCTTGCACTGGTCATTTGAAGCACAAGGGAATATATCAGTAACATTTTCGTGATCATGTCAGTATCCTGTAAATTAACCAGCTACAAAGTACTAGTGCTTTTAAGTAGACTTTGAAATTCCAAGAATTCATCTTAAGATACTTTGATGCACATAAACCATCTCTGGCAGACTGACACTGGACTATGACTTACCGTGGTAGCAGAAGAGGGTCGGAATCGAGCAGACTGAAAAATGGCAGGAGGTGTGAAGTGTAATCTACAAGTTTACTAACAATGAGGTGAATACAGCCATGTGGAAACCCCTTCTGTGTCTTACAGTACGTGGGTGTAGGCTGCACATAACAAGGGAAGGTCGATAAAACATAGCAAATGTAATCTTTGCTAACAGTTGATGAACCCTAGACGACTAAATGAAGCAGATTCCTGAAGATCTGGCAACAAATGTACCCTTAGGTTTGTATTTCCCATCCCTAATGACCTCTATACCATTGTTCCCATCTTCTTTTTTCTAACAGTTATATCGGGACAGGGTGACCAATGTCCAACATTTTACTTATAACTTGGAATTTCCTTCATATGATCATGGTTTTATGGCAGAAAGGTGATGGCTAGGTTGGTGGTTTTTCTCTGGTAAGTTTTATTTTCCTCTACCCACATTGACCTGGCAAGTACTTAAAATAATTCTTGCAATAAGTGAGATTTACAACGCAATCAAACTCACACATATCCCATTATACTGACACTGATCACTCCATACTATCTCTAGAAATACATGTATAATAATTGCCATACTTCCCCTTCTCTAATACCTGTAATCAAGTATCTCCAACGTATCCCATCCCAGTTTAAAATACAAATGTATAGTCTGGTAACTCACACATTTGAGATAAATAAGAAAATCTACTTATATTGACTACTAGACTATTGAGCAATGGAATTGGCTGCAACTACATAAAGAGCAATAAAATTGGCTGTAACTACAATAGCTGCTTTGCAAAACTTTGAGAGGGTTAAAAGAAGGGGTTTCCACTAAATCAAATGTAATGTTTAGTATGATTGTGAGAATTCTGATGTTAATTTGAAAGAAATAATTAACAGGTAAACATGTTAGGTTTGAGCTGAGAAAATAAAAAGGGACATTTTTTAAATCAAATGTAAGGAATAATTTTTGTATAAGGGTTTAACAGATATACTCAAATTTTCACAATCAACACTAATATATACTAAAGTTCATGCATTGTGGTCATGTCTACTACATTACATATATACACATGCAAGGAAATGAATGGAAAGGCAAATCTGAAGTCTGTATGTATACATATATATATTTAATTAGAACAAATTTATAACTATGCTCACATAATATCATATATGTGTGGGAAGCCAATAATATGTCAGGATAAATGAAATCTTAAAAAATTTCATTGTAAGCTAGCTTAAAACATATTTCACTAGTGTATGCTATCAGTCATTGTTCTTCATTGTCACTAATAAAGAAGAATACATCTTCTGTTGATTCATCATACCTTTACTAAAACACTCTATGCAGATATATATGCATAAGTTTTTAATAATCTTAAACAGTCGTATGAAAAGATTGGGCTCCTCCTTTTTCCTATTTGTTTATCTCAATCAAATAAGTTAAAAAGAATACAGTCAGTCGTTCCTAATAAATAGCTTACTTGAGACAATCAAAATCCAAAATGTCACCCAAAGGAAATTTCATTTACCCAGGGTAGTTGATAAGTTCCATATGATAGGCAATTAAGGCTGCATAAAACCAACCATGGTGATTTAATCACATTAACTACTAATACCAATAAAGCTTAAAATATATACATTCTCACAATATTTTTCTATCACATCTACTGAATAGTCAAAGCTGTAAATGGCTGCTAGCTAGCATGCTAATTTGACTCGGTGGAGATAGATGTAAATGGCAATACTATGTGAAGAACACAAACAGCTATATATAGATACAAATGATTGGGTGAAGAGAGTAGACAGCTTTGTAGATCTGTATCATGTTAATCGCTGTCAGGTGTTCTGTCATACCTTTGCTCTGGAGGCTATTTTGGCAGTGACTTCTTGGTTCCTTCTGCTTTGCTGAAGCGTCCTCATCATTGGATCATGACAAATGATGCCTGTAATATTATTACAAATAACCCTACGACTTGTAATATTATTACAAATTATACCTGCAATGTCATAACAAACTCATCATGAATTAAACTTTACTGTAATGACAGTTCCTAATTGTATTGTGGTGAACAAGGAAAGGAAGTGATCTCTGAAAATCAAACATCTTAAATTCAACTATACCAAAGATATTTCACTGCATTTTTTTTTCTAAGTGAAAGATGCTCCACCGCCGACAAATCATCTTTTTTCACTATCAAAAACAAGAGCAGGTGATTTTGTATTTTTCTTCAGTTACAAAAGTTACATACTTTACACCATTACCACCATGGAAAAGTTTGAGCTTCTATTTTTTTCTTCAAGTTAAAAATATGAAAAATAATTAATTGCATCCCGAAAAAATTCCTTGGCACTATATCCTATATGAAATGAAGTACTGATTGCGCATGTACCGAAGGCAAAATGGATTATTTTGTATCATTTTTGTGTTAATTACCTGGTAGACATATATATATACACTATTAAACACCAATTATTGTTCATATAATGAATATCATTTATGCGCTGTCAACGGTGGAGCATCTTTAACATGTATTATTTTTTCAAGAAATGCTATTTTTATACAACAAACACTCAGGTATCGAATGTACAATGACTGCCAGAAAATAAAAACCCCATCCCTAATTTATGAATCCAGCAGGAATCAGATTCACAATTTAATGCACAATACCAATCTTTGAGACATTGTTGTGATCATTAATAATATGACAACAGCTAGGTGATTACAACATCAAATAGTATATCATGTTAAGGTGATAATTTTCTATGGCATTGTTGGATTAAGAACAGACTGAGAATTAATTTAATTTATGTCAAATCATTTAAAGATTCTGTAGTGAAGAGGAGTAAGATTATCAGGAGATAATATCGGCAACTGATCAAGTACCTGTCCCTGAAGGCCTCAAACTGACGACCAAGAGATGAACTGGTAGTGAGAAATCACGGATACTTTATCAACATTTAGCCACTCAACCCTGAGATTAGAGGAATGAACACTATTTATCTCGCCATATAACCCTAAATAGATCACCAAAGATAAATGATGTTTTACTTACCTGAAAGACTGAATAGGTCACAGATTAAATTTGTTTTTATCTTTAAATCCAGAGGTGCATCACTGAAAGAAAGAACATAAAACTTACAATTTACATCCTGGACATACCGTATTGTAAACACTGAATGAACATTTTTCATAGGATGTTATATTACACTAGAGGACACCAATGACCAATTTTCTATTTTCAGTAACAGTTACAAACTTTTACCCTGAAAAGCAGCCCTGTGCAAGCACTTCTGGTAAGAAAGATATGCATGACAGTTTTTAGTTGAATTAGCCCATGGCTTTTTCTAGTGGGCTTTCTTAGGCTGAAAGTCCTAATATTAATTGAAATTACTTCAATTTTAGCTAAATTCAAGTTTATTCATGAAAATTGATTTACCAATTTAATGTTTTTCAAAAAAAGTTGAGGAAAAAAAAGCCTTACACTTGAATTACATTAATCAAATAGAGAAAAAAAATCACATCAATAATGAATGTGATTTTTTTTTCTCTCTATTTTCAGTAATAATTAAATTGATGCTTGTTTTGGGATATAAAAAACACACAAAAGCAAGCATTTTTAGCATGTGACATAAAAACTACTGATAAAAGTTATTGATAAAATCCACAAAACAGTTTAACTAATATATTGGCTTACATTTGATGTTAAGTGAACTTACCAGGCTAAAGAGGGAGACAGATTGACTTCTAGCACCCATGGTTTCATGTTGTCGTCAATGAGGACATCAAAACCATATAATTCTGTAACACAAGATTAATAGAGTAACAGTTTGTGTAATAACTGTTTTTTAATGAAATATCAAAAACATTTCAGTTTTATAACCTAATTTCCATTTTTTTTAAAACTAATATCACAATAGTCAATATTTTCAAGCCTGCATACAAGTGACAGATGGAATACACGGCATACCTTCAATGTGTTATCAATTTCATGATTTGCTGGGATTCAAAATTATGTACAAAACACTCTATGCAGAATATATATGCATAAGTTTTTAATAATCTTAAACAGTCGTATGAAAAGATTGGGCTCCTCCTTTTTCACTACTAAATTTGTTTATCTCAATCAAATAAGTTAAAAAGAATACAGTCAGTCGTTCCTATAATAATTACATCTTCTATTCTCATCTAATAAAAATAGCTTACTTGAGACAATCAAAATCCAAAATGTCACCCAAAGGAAATTTCATTTACCCAGGGTAGTTGATAAGTTCCTTATGATAGGCAATTAAGGCTGCATAAAACCAACCATGGTGATTTAATCACATTAACTACTAATACCAGTAAAGCTTAAAATATATACATTCTCACAATATTTTTCTATCACATCTACTGAATAGTCAAAGCTGTAAATGGCTGCTAGCTAGCATGCTAATTTGACTCGGTGGAGATAGATGTAAATGGCAATACTATGTGAAGAACACAAACAGCTATATATAGATACAAATGATTGGGTGAAGAGAGTAGACAGCTTTGTAGATCTGTATCACGTTAATCGCTGTCAGGTGTTCTGTCATACCTTTGCTCTGGAGGCTATTTTGGCAGTGACTTCTTGGTTCCTTCTGCTTTGCTGAAGCGTCCTCATCATTGGATCATGACAAATGATGCCTGTAATATTATTACAAATAACCCTACGACTTGTAATATTATTACAAATTATACCTGCAATGTCATAACAAACTCATCATGAATTAAACTTTACTGTAATGACAGTTCCTAATTGTGTTGTGGTGAACAAGGAAAGGAAGTGATCTCTGAAAATCAAACATCTTAAATTCAACTATGCCAAAGATATTTCACTGCATTTTTTTTTCTTAGTGAAAGATGCTCCACCGCTGACAAATCATCTTTTTTCACTATCAAAAACAAGAGCAGGTGATTTTGTATTTTTCTTCAGTTACAAAAGTTACATACTTTACACCATTACCACCATGGAAAAGTTTGAGCTTCTATTTTTTTCTTCAAGTTAAAAATATGAAAAATAATTAATTGCATCCCGAAAAAATTCCTTGGCACTATATCCTATATGAAATGAAGTACTGATTGCGCATGTACCGAAGGCAAAATGGATTATTTTGTATCATTTTTGTGTTAATTACCTGGTAGACATATATATATACACTATTAAACACCAATTATTGTTCATATAACGAATATCATTTATGTGCTGTCAACGGTGGAGCATCTTTAACATGTATTATTTTTTCAAGAAATGCTATTTTTATACAACAAACACTCAGGTATCGAATGTACAATGACTGCCAGAAAATAAAAACCCCATCCCTAATTTATGAATCCAGCAGGAATCAGATTCACAATTTAATGCACAATACCAATCTTTGAGACATTGTTGTGATCATTAATAATATGACAACAGCTAGGTGATTACAACATCAAATAGCATATCATGTTAAGGTGAGAATTTTCTATGGCATTGTTGGATTAAGAACAGACTGAGAATTAATTTAATTTATGTCAAATCATTTAAAGATTCTGTAGTGAAGAGGAGTAAGACTATCAGGAGATAATATCGACAACTGATCAAGTACCTGTCCCTGAAGGCCTCAAACTGACGACCAAGAGATGAACTGGTAGTGAGAAATAACGGATACTTTATCAACATTTAGCCACTCAACCCTGAGATTAGAGGAATGAACACTATTTATCTCGCCATATAACCCAAAATAGATCACCAAAGATAAATGATGTTTTACTTACCTGAAAGACTGAATAGGTCACAGATTAAATTTGTTTTTATCTTTAAATCCAGAGGTGCATCACTGAAAGAAAGAACATAAAACTTACAATTTACATCCTGGACATACCGTATTGTAAACACTGAATGAACATTTTTCATAGGATGTTATATTACACTAGAGGACACCAATGACCAATTTTCTATTTTCAGTAACAGTTACAAACTTTTACCCTGAAAAGCAGCCCTGTGCAAGCACTTCTGGTAAGAAAGATATGCATGACAGTTTTTAGTTGAATTAGCCCATGGCTTTTTCTAGTGGGCTTTCTTAGGCTGAAAGTCCTAATATTAATTGAAATTACTTCAATTTTAGCTAAATTCAAGTTTATTCATGAAAATTGATTTACCAATTTAATGTTTTTCAAAAAAGTTGAGGAAAAAAAAGCCTTACACTTGAATTACATTAATCAAATAGAGAAAAAAAATCACATCAATAATGAATGTGATTTTTTTTCTCTCTATTTTCAGTAATAATTAAATTGATGCTTGACCTTGGGATATAAAAAACACACAAAAGCAAGCATTTTTAGCATGTGACACAAAAACTACTGATAAAAGTTATTGATAAAATCCACAAAATAGTTTAACTAATATATTGGCTTACATTTGATGTTAAGTGAACTTACCAGGCTAAAGAGGGAGACAGATTGACTTCTAGCACCCATGGTTTCATGTTGTCGTCAATGAGGACATCAAAACCATATAATTCTGTAACACAAGATTAATAGAGTAACAGTTTGTGTAATAACTGTTTTTTAATGAAATATCAAAAACATTTCAGTTTTATAACCTAATTTCCATTTTTTTTAAAACTAATATCACAATAGTCAATATTTTCAAGCCTGCATACAAGTGACAGATGGAATACGGCATACTGAATAACATGAAATTTCAATGTGTTATCAATTTCATGATTTGCTGGGATTCAAAATTATGTAACAAAACTTCATTCAATGATAAGAATTGAATTTTAAATTATACACACTTTTATTTCATTATATTATACATACAGCTGTTTCACCTCTAAAATTCTTTAATTTCAAATCACTTACTAAATTTGATCTGGATATATAATCTTACCAAAACAGTTTCCTCTGAATGGCATAAACATCTTACAGGCTGTGGCGATGGGCAGTTCTACTGAGAGGATGGCCTTGATAATTACATCTTCTATTCTCATCATCAGAGCTTAAGTCAAATATCAGAGAGATATCGGTAAAGGGACACAACTAGGCACCAAGAGGACAGTTAAGTACTAATTAAGGGATGGAGAGCATGAAATGTATGCATGTGGCGGTGTACAGGGAATGAACTGTTCCTTGTAGCATTCAGGTACAGCTTCCTGCCTCAGTTGACACATTAGTTAATTGTTCCTACAAAAAGGCACACACCTGTGAATACAAGTTGGCCTCTCTTTAATGATAAATTAATGAGAAAATAGCTGTAAACTGATTTGATAAAGATGGTAGCTTATGGTGTGTAGTACTCTATTTTATCGAAACGTTACCAGGATGGAAGTCGTTGTAGAACTTTACCTGTTGTGTCACGTCCATGAGATCGAAGGTAACGTAATAAAGCCCCTAGTGACCATTTGTTTCCATAGTCTTCTACATCAGGGTCGTCATTTCTAACAAATGAAAAAGAAAATCAATAACTATATTCAAATGATCAGACGTGACAAGACATGAACAGTAAAATATGTTTTTTTTGACTTGTGAACAAAAGGTTAATTTATTCTACTTTGTTTCACAGCTACTAAAATTCACAATTTCCACATTTAAAACAGCTTTTGGCAAGTAACCTTATATAAAGAACATAACAACAGGATTTATAACAAATGTACAAAGAAGTGTGTTTCTTCTTCACTTACCTAACATAATCATCACTTTTCTTGTTGACACTGTAGTTAGTAAGATGCATGCATTGGTTACGGATGTGTCGGCCACTCTTCTCATACTTCACAGTGGCAAACCTTTAAGTCAAAGAATATGAAAATGTATAGTATTATAATCAGGTCTAATTTTACTTGGTCTTCAACACATTTAAACAAATGTTCTTATCAGTCTGTGTAAATTGATTGAAAACACAAATGAGTCTATATAGATCTCTTTACAACAACAATTAAGCTGAAATCACATCCACAGAAGAGAATCATTTTCATATTTATCACATTGATTGATTTTGTTTTGACAAAGGAAGCACAAAAGTTTTAAATGATCTGGAAAAGGTTGAATGCCATTGATAACTGGCTGCTTGGAACTCTGCAAATTGGAGTAAAATAGCTGAGCTGAAACAAGCCACCAATAAAATGAGGAATTCTTTAATAATCATTTTGAAACAGAACTTACCTGGTGAGTCCCTCCTCAAATAGGTAAATGACTAGTGGATCGTAGGAGGTAACACACACATACAGACGTACATCAAACTTAAAACCTGTCAAACATAGCAAATATAACAAATATGTCAGTGATTATATGATTTAAAAGTCTTAACAGCACATTATATAGCTGGTGAGCAGAACAGGCTCGTAATGATTGAAATATCATTCTACCTTATCCATTGATTAAAGTTTGAAATTAAATGTCTGATTCTTATCTTAAGAGTTATATGATTATCTAATAATAAAAATTAATCAAGTTATAATTCTGAACACTATTGTTTCTATGATTTGTCATGTTTTACATTAAATAAACTTACCATCTATAAGAAGAGGCTGATTTAAGTAGCGAGACACAATGAGATTCTCGTCTAAAGGCACCTGGTCCGGCTAGAAAACAAAGAGTCAACGATTAAAATAATTAAATAGGTAATACAAATCTGTTGGCTGTCACGATACACTGGAATAGTACACCTAAAAGCTTGTTTATCTGAGATGTTAGAAAGAATTATGTTATGTAGCTGTGAAGTACTAGTAACCATTGGTTAGATGGTTTTCTTCACCCAGGGAAAAAAGGCTTTAGAGCTGCTTTTCTCCCCATGCCTTAGTTATTTTTTCCCTGAGGAATGAATTGACTAGCTCATTTCTTTCCCTTGGAAAAGAATAGTTAACTAATTCTTCCCCTCAGGAATTTTTCAGCTGTGTAGAAAGAATTGGCTGTTACTTGTAAATGTCCAGACATAACTTACATGGTTACAGAGAAATACTCCTCTTCCTCTAGATGATGCCACTGGTTTCACAATCCAGGTCCCTTTCTCTCTTAGAAATGAGGCTGGAATGAAAAATAAACTCTTTGGAACTAGAAAATAAATGTCAAATAAATGCAATCCTCAATTCATAGCATTATCTGAAATAGATTTCTAATGAAAATCAGATGATTTACTCAATCACTTGACACATAAATTCATTCCATTAGCAGGTAATAGGTTATTTTTATGAATATTTAGATATCAAAGAAGGCAATTATTAGCACAAAATAGAAATGATAATTTGATACTTACCACAGAAATCTTGATATTCACTTGGCAGTATAAAACTTGATGGCAAAATATCAAAATGTTTCATCCCCTGTAAAAGTTAATGATTGAATAAAATATGTTTAGAAAAATAACATTATCATTTTGATGTTGATTTTAAGGGGAATACTAGTATTAAAATAATTATGAAGATCTTAAATTTATTTAGGAAAAAACTTAAGGACAGTGAAATAAGTTCACACTATTGACTCAATCTTAACATGTTTTTCTGCCATGTAAAAACAATTAACATTGAGACAGACCTTATTCTTTTGAGTGTAAATCTGTTCCCTTAATGGAATTTGTTTCTTTAACTTTAAATGATTTCAATGAAAGAATATTTGACTAAGAATTAGTTGTTCATATCTACTTTACGGATGAACAATTTATTTCAACTTCATACAGAAAATTATGTCTTATAGATATATACCTTTATCTGTTGCATCCGTTGAACATTTTTGTAAAGGCGATCCTTTCGTGTAAGTTCATATGAACGAGGAAAGTGGTTGATTTTTTGAAACTCTGTAAGACTGCGTAGTGTAAACGGCTTCAGATGGCCTCCTGTCCAAATGAAGTTGTAGTCAGAGCTATTTGGATGGACCTAAAATAAACAAGAGGCCCAAAGGGCCTTAACGGTCATCCGACTACCTTGGCAATAGTAAAATTAATCATATATGGTGTCACTTTGTCAGTACCATGTCAGGATCATTTTCAATTTCTTTCAACAAATTTTATTTCAAACAAGAGGCCCAAGGGCCTTAACATATAGAATATTAATTAGATATAGTGTCATGGTAGCCATCTTCGATTTGGGATCAACCAAAGACAGGGTTGGGGTAATTAACAAGAGGCCCAAAGGGCCTTAACGGTCATCTGACTACTTTGGCAATAGTAAAATTAATTATATATGATGTCACTTTGTCAGGACCATGTCAGGATCATTTTCAATTTCTTTCAACAAATTTGATTAAAAACAAGAGGCCCAAGGGCCTTTAAATATAGGAAATTAATTAGATATAGTGTCATGGTAGCCATTTTCGATTTGGGATCAACCAGAGATGTAACAATACTTTGTCGGGACCATGTCAGGATCATTTCATGCAAGTTTCAGCCAAATCCCTTCGGTAGAACTTGAGAAGAAGTTCAAAATGTGTTTTCAAGATGGCGGCTGTGGCGGCCATCTAGGATTTTGGATTGACCCGAAAAATAACAACACTTTGTCGGGACCATCTCAGGATCATTTCATGCAAGTTTCAGCCAAATTGCACCGGTAGAACTTGAGAAGAAGTTCAAAATGTGTTTTCAAAATGGCGGCTGTGGCGGCCATCTTGGATTTCGGATCAACCCGAAAAATAACAACACTGTGTCGAGACCATGTCAGGATCATTTCATGCAAGTTTCAGCCAAATCGCACCGGTAGAAATTGAGAAGAAGTTCAAAAATGTGTTTTCAAGATGGCGGCTGTGGCGGCCATCTTGGATTTCAGCTTGACCCGAAAAATAACAACACTTTGTCATGACCATCTCGGGATCATTTCATGCAAGTTTCAGCCAAATCCCTTCATGAGAACTTGAGAAGAAGTTCAAAATGTGTTTTCAAGATGGCGGTTGTGGCGGCCATCTTGGATTTCAGATCGACCCAACAAATAACAACATTTTGTCGGGACCATGTCAGGATCATTTCATGCAAGTTTCAGCCAAATCGCATCGGTAGAACTTGAGAAGAAGTTCAAAATGTGTTTTCAAGATGGCGGCTGTGGCGGCCATCTTGAATTTCGAATCGACCCGAAAAATAACAACATTTTGTCGGGACCATGTCAGGATCATTTCATGCAAGTTTCAGCCAAATCGCACCGGTAGAACTTGAGAAGAAGTTCAAAATGTGTTTTCAAAATGGCGGCTGTGGCGGCCATCTTGGATTTCGGATCGACCTGAAAAATAACAACACTTTGTCGGGACCATGTCAGGATCATTTCATGCAAGTTTCAGCCAAATCACACCAGTAGAACTTGAGAAGAAGTTCAAAATGTGTTTTCAAGATGGTGACTGTGGCGGCCATCTTGGATATCGGATCGACCCGAAAAATAACAACACTTTGTCGGGACCATGTCAGGATCATTTCATGCAAGTTTCAGCCAAATCGCACCGGTAGAACTTGAGAAGAAGTTCAAAATGTGTTTTCAAAATGGCGGCTGTGGCGGCCATCTTGGATTTCGGATCAACCTGAAAAATAACAACACTTTGTCGGGACCATGTCAGGATCATTTCATGTAAGTTTCAGCTAAATCGCACTGGTAGAACTTGAGAAGAAGTTCAAAATGTGAAAAGTTAACGCACGGCGAACGGCGCACGGCGGACGGCGGACGGCTGACGGCGGACGACGACGGACGAAACATGACGACTATAGGTCATCCTGACCCTTCGGGTCAGATGACCTAAAAAGGGAAGAATTGATTGAAATATCTTCTGAATAGAAAAAACATAGCAATTTCATTTGTAGCAAGGTAACATTTGTTCTTCATAAGCTTTTAAATGTAATAAATTTACACTCGTTAGGTCAAAGATCAAAATGCTAAGGAAGATAATCATTATTTTGAAATAAGGAAGGAAAGAAAGATGCATAGGTAAGTGCAATAAAGACTGACCGTCCTTAAGAAAATTCAGTGTTCACAATGTCAAAAGTATGGGAAAACTCACCTCATGGAATCCATGGAAGTTAAGGATGGTTCTCACAACTTTACATTCTGAGTTTCCAAACTTATAGGCAAGATGGTATCTCTCTGAAAAATAGACACATACATAAGATTGTATTTTAAATTTGCATTCACAATAAAATAAATCTATATAACTGTCACAACATATTCCAGGATGTTAAAATTCCAGTGACTTAATCTTAACAACAAGTTAACAATGTGTTTGACTTCCTCTTAACAACATGCATGTTAACAATATTATGATGTACACCAGAGTAAAGTTTCATTTACCACATTACAAATGGCCTTTGGGTCCAGTCTGAATTTGTACTTATTTTCAGTAACAGAAGATTCTTACTTAATTCAAACACTATTTCAAAATACAGTCCTTTACAAGCATATTTCATTTCATATATTTTTCCCTTGGTTATACAAGTTTTAAAATTATGAATTCGAAAAAAAATGTGAAAAACACCTTAATCTTTTAACAACTTTTTATTACACTGAGTAACTTTAATTAGCCATAATCTAAAGTTCATAACTTATATAGAAATTCAACTACACAGAATCCATTTTTGAGTATCAATCATTGTTGTGTTGAAAAAATACCTCCAACTGTTTTCATGTTGCCTTTCTTTGCTAGCACCATCTCAGGATTAAAGGTGACAACCGGTGTTTTCTTCCCATAGCCTGTCCATTGGATGTTCAACATCTCCTGGTGTCTGATAATAGAAAGACATCAAGTTAATACAATAATATATGGATACTACATATTACTGGTGAATAATATCCAAGGTGGAAGCGAAAATTACTGACAACACAAATTTATTTCAATTTAACATCTTATTCATTTTTAAGTGTATAAAGGTCAAGAAACTTTAATCAAAGAAAAAAGTTTTTATATTGTATTTGTTTATCATATATCAAATTTACTCAAGTAGACAAAAAAGGCGTATCATAAAAAATTACCTAAGAAACAACATACCGTTATGCTGTTTTTATATAAGATCATATTTTTTGTTAAACTACATTTACTTTTAAATCTTGGAGAGTCTATCTACTAGGTATGGTGCGCCTTTAATAATTATCAGTCAGTCTGAGTCAAACATTTGAAACTCAGAAGGACAGAATATCTGAGATATTAAAAAAGATGGAGTGAAACCTGGCCTAGTAAAAGTATCATGCTGTATATACTATATGAGCTAAAAGTACATTGTAGACATTATATGGTCCAGCATCTTTCATTTTAATTATATGTTGCCTACACACATGACTTTGTTTTTATAAATTGGCAAGCTATCATGCTAACAGAACTGACACAGCAAACAACTATATAGATACATGATACATAATATATTATGTGAAAATGATCACTACACACTAGGAAAATTGTGATGTTGTACAGGGGTGTCTATCATATCAATCATAAAAGGGAGGTAAGATAGACAAGAAATAAACACGTCTTAACTTATCTATCTGCTGCAGACTAAATGCTTTTAATATGAAATGACATCGGGTGATTTTTATCCTTTCATTTAAAATTTTTGAATATATTTAACATGTCTACTGCGAAACTGGGAAATATTTGACGACAGAAACAATGTTTAAATATTGATTATAATTGTCATTCACTGTATATATATTGATTTACAAATCATGTTTTGGGAATTATCAAAATTCAAATTATCAACTGAACCAAATAGAAAGCAAGATATACATATATTATGCATAATAAAAAAAAATTAACTTGCAAATATCTGCCAATAAAACAGCATTGTTTTTAAATTGCAAACATTCAACAAAAGTACTGATGAAACAATGGGATTTTACAGTGATATCATGTCTATATGGATCACATAGATAGAACATTAAGAGAGAAAGTGTGGTAGGTCTGGGATATTAAGTCACTCAGAAACAATCCAGACAGAAGGAGTGTGTTTATGTGTCCGATCAAAGGTTAATCAACTAATACAGTGTATACCTTCCATATCTTAACCGATGGTGACGTTTTCTAGAAAGAAATGTTTTGATCATAGAATACAAAACCAGGAAATAACATAATTATGAATGTATTTATCTAATATGCATGCAGAAGACTTTTTAGAATATAGATAATATTATGGAAGTATTTTTTATGATTAGTGAGATTTTATCATTTGTATAACTATCATTTTTTAAACAAAGCTAAACTAAAGAAAATTTACTTTTGATCTAAGAGTGAAAAAACTGAAAATTATCAAAATATGAAATATATTTTGTTCTCTTCATACTCTAGAATTATTTTATTGTTTTCACTAAGTTTCATTCTTAAAATGTCAATTCAGCAACAAACAAAAATGAACTTACTCTTCTTCATCAGTTTCATAATCAGAATCTCTTTCACTCCTCTCCTCCCCATCACTAGCTTCTGAGGGAGTCATGGAGCCTCCCCCATCGGATTCTGGGGGTTTCCCAGGCATTCTTTTTTTTATTCAATTACCAATACACTTGATATTATACTGTGCACGACTGCACAATAGCGTCTTCAGATGGAAGGCCATCTATAAATGCATGTAAACACTGCTTTGTGACTTCTTTAAAACATCTCAATTTCAGTTCACATTTCTTTGATGGGTTTCCACTGAAAGATACAAAACAACGTCACACATAAAGACCTTAAGTATCTTTTGTCTGATTTATGCTATTTTACTTCTAGAACAACTTGACTTACATTTCTGATGAACTTTAGGAATCATTGGCTCAGCTACATTCATTCTGGATATAATCCTTCTATAAGACACAGTAATACATGTGTGCACAATAAAACTGAAATACACTGACACTGTACAGTATATTGTATTTGCACTTTTAATCAAGTAATAATCAATGATGCACAGGTTAAGTGTTGAAATTCCTAGAGGATTTTATCAGATAACTATTGGGCAAGCCCTCCTGCCACATGGCTCATAGTTAAATTTACAATCTGATTTCCTTCCTCCAAGGACGTTTCTGTCCAAATCAGATTAAAATCCATTCAAAAACTAATAAAAAAAAAAACAATAGTTGCAATTTTATGAACTATTCCAATTTTCCACCTATTGAGCTCTGCTCCTCATAGCCAAGATGATTATGAAATCAGTTAAGGTATGTCACTTTGTACGCATCCATAAATTATTATAGAAGTCGACAAGGAAGATGATTTCAAAGTTATGGGCAGATCATGGATTCACTCAGTGCTGTTTAAATCTGCAGCACACAGTTGTAAATATTGGCTGAATACCATCATACATATTTCTTTTCTTTATTCAAATACTGTATAAGGATATTTTATTTATTATAAGTACGTCATACATGATTATATATCAATTAATCAACCCAAGGCATTCAACGTTATCGGAAGTGCAAATCTAAATATTATCTACTGGTTTTTAGTTTACAGTATCCATGGTTTCGCGTCAACTTTTTCTTTACCGGAAATCAATAAAGAGTACTTCCGTTCCGCCAAAAACAAAATATACAAAATACAGTTCTTCAGTTGATGTGTTAAACATCACAAGATTTGGCAACCTCTTTAAGAATATGCTCAAATAGTACATTGTCTTCGTACACAAACATAAACAAATACAGGAAACTGGTTAAAACACGACCAACTTAAGAAAACGAGCACCTTGCACTCGCCGACTCCAACTTTGCTGTCAATGAAAAACTTGAAATCACGCCTATTATTTCTTTGATAACAATTTAACATATAGCTTAAAGATAACATCTAGGTAAAATGATGAATTTTACCTGATCCATTTCTTGATCTAGATTAAAACCATTGTATTCTTCTTTGGGTCAGCGAGTTAAGACAGGCGCTGGAAGTAAACTATGGAACTATGGGTAATTCGGCCAAAGGCGACTCCTAATGAAAGAAACGTATTAAGTAATTTTCCGGAATATTTGTTATTATGGTACATCTGTGCTGTTTATTAACTTATATAAATTATCATTATAAAAAAATCATTCATTTATCTATCTGTTTATTCATTTAAAAATAAATGGAATATAATTCATTTCTTTATTCATATTATCCATTCAGTCACGTGATGGGTTAGGTGGGTGAGATCGCTGGAGATTGTTTTTTATCTATTTTTTTACCAAGAAATGCAGTGATTACTCTCCGATTTATGTGTCGAAATGTTTACTACATAGTAGACTAATATGTTGTATCACATATATTTTCAAAATTTTAAATTGTAAACTGAAATTTTTTCTTTTTAATTTTGTATCAAATTCCACAATCACCACAATACCATACTTCAAATTTCAGTGAAACTAATGATGTAATTATAAAGATGCTCCACCGCTGACAATTACAAAAGTTACTTATTTTACACCAATACCACAATTGAAAAGTTTGAGCTCCTAATTTTACTTCAAGTTAAAAATATGAAAAATAATTAATTGCATCCCGAAAAAATTCCGCGTGGCACTATATTTTATGCACCAAAGGCGAAATACATTATGTCATGTTATTTTTTGTGTTAATTAGGCATATATATATACGATTAAACACCAATTATTGTTCAAATGATGAATATCATTAAGCTCTGTCGGCGATGGAGCATCTTTAATGTTATTGTCTTATGTTAACTCGCAAAATGAAATCTTGATACTTCATGGACATGTATATCTGTAAAAATGCATAACTTTTCTTTTCATATAAATTACAAACGTACGACATCGAAATATAAACTTTATTTATTTTACATCGATTGCGAAACAAGTTAGGTCTTAGTGTGGGAGGAAACCGGAGTGCCCGGAGGATACCCCCGTAATCGGGTAGCTATATAATATAGGTGACCCCTGAACTTTCCACGTCCGTGACGGGGATCGAACCCCGGCCGGCTAGGTGAAAGACGAGTGGCTTAACCACTACACCATCCGATCATCCAATGTAGGACATCAGAATCAATCTTTATTTTTGTTTTACATTGTGTAAATGCTGTACTGTTATTAATGCTACATGTGTACTAAAGCGTCATGCATATTTTGTAGTTAGCTTTTAATGCTATATGAAGGAAGCAACTGGTCAAAATTTATGTGCCATTTATTTATGGATTTCATGATTTTTATTTTTTATGTACAATGTATTTTCCTGTGCATTTGCCTTAAAAAATGTTGAGATCAAATGAACGAAAACACTATTTTTAAAGCATGATATAACACTTACGGACAGACCAGCCCGCCTTTCCCGAGAAGTCCTATATTAGATTTATCAAGATAGAGTAACATCAAAACATATTATGGAAATATATTATGGATATGTACATCCTGTAAATATCGATCTATTGGGAGTAAATCTAAATAAGATGTACATGTACTTTGGCATAAAATATGCTCTCCGTATTGTATGAGAAATGATTAAATAAAGACGACTGATTAAAATTAAGACATATAATATAAAGAATGCAAAGCATAAAACAATACCACCGGGTTTCTTTATTGATTGGTTTTTACACGAATTCAATGTTATAATCCACGTATTTTTGTTTTGATTTATGTAATTTATTGTATTATAACATTGTTCGCTGTTCAGATTGTTTTAATTCATAGTGCATCGTGGGGTTTGTCAGGGCGACTCCTTGAGTCCATATATATCAAAACTAAATTATCGGTTTTAACAGTATATATATATATTATGTGAGTGGTGATTTAGATACCTGATATCATAGTGATAATAATTTGGACTTTAGCTTTGTCTATTTACAATTTAGAATTAATTCTTACCACTTATTGTCTCCCTGAATTGTTGAGCGTTCTCTATAGCGTTACTTTCTGCTCATATGCATAGTGCTCAGTATATGGGGAGTTGGGTGACTAGTTTGTCGCTTGAGAGTATAATGTGGCCGTGTGTGGTGTGGTTGTTCTGTGGCTCAGGAGGTAGTGAGATATTACTATAAATAGAGCGAAAAGCACATACTGCAGCCTCCCAAAACACGCACGCACTTCATACACGCAATGCGCCGCATTCATGGAAGGCCGTCCTTAAATGACCATGGTTGTTAATATAGGACCAGTTATTTTTTTTTCTATAATTTATTTCTACTGAAATATACACACATTTCCTTTAAATTCTAGCACATGTAAAATATTGAAAACGAAGGAAGTGACATGTATACAACGTATGCCCAAAATAGATTTGATAAAAACGGTAACTTTTACCTATGTAACCGTCAAGTATGGAACGAAAATATCGTTGAGAACCACTGCTAGGTAAACTCGGAAGATTTGAGGGGATAAGATGTTTGATTTGAGAACGGGTTAAATAATATTTGCTCATTTTTTTAGTTTTGCAACTATCCTCAATACGAGTGGTCTCCCCTCAAATACAAACCATTTACAACTCGTGTTAAAACCAATTCAGTGTGACCCCCTACCCCACACACATTTTTTTTTAAATTTTATTTTTCCAGTTGATTTTACTTCTTTTTTCTTTTTCTTTTTTACTTTCTAAATACCGATTTAATTGAAATAGTGGAGATCTAATGTATAAAATGGATAAGACTTGTCGGTAGTTATACATGTACTTGTGTATTTAATTTTAATGAAACAAAATATTCCAAGAAATATTGATAACTATTTCAGCAACACCAATACCAGAAAGCTTTTTTGTATCCGTTGAACACCTGTGTATTTTACTGAAATCCCCCTGGTGGCATCTTTTATCAAACCGACGACTAATTATCATTGGAAGGCAACATTTAAACATTAAATAACACTAAAACCTTCCCACTCATCCATTGTCGGGGTTTCTCCATCTTCTAATTGTCACAAAAGAGTAGTTCATTACCACAGAACAGGTATTTTTTGTATACTTGCTCTTTGCCCTGTCCACAAATGACAAAACTGAAACACGCTGAGGAGACCAATATACCAGAAAAGACCACAAACTTTTCTTAAAGAATTGTATGAATGATTTAACTTACAAGTACGACCAATTAATGAGGTCGTGTCAGTTTGGGAGGGAAGGGCACAACCTTTAGTGGCACGGGTCGAGCGCTAATGAGAGGGGTCATTTCACAGAGCCACCGAGGAGAAAGTTAACAAAATAACCTTATACAAACAATTTAAACAGATCGTAAAATTATTCAAATGTCTTGTTAAAATGGGCGGAGAAATTACACGGCTCCAAGCGACAAACGGCAGGTATAGCGACTAATTTCGCTCACTGCTATTCTTCCTGTTCCCAACATCTGTTTATTTTCGAGAGGTTTTCAAGAGTTTTGGAGAAATGTTGAAGTGACGCTGGCCCTAATGTCATTGTTGACTATTTAACGAGCCGATCTGCCCATATGACCGCTGTTTGCGACCAACACAACTCAGCTGGAAGTGAAAACTTAAACTTAGCATGACAAGCTTGCGCAGATTTTGTCAAGTCTAATTTTGATAGTATTCCATCAAAATTCCAAACTAAATGCAATTTTTTTACATGAACCAAATACATATACTTATATTTGCTGTTAACGTTATTTTGGATAAAATGTTGTGAATAAATTCTACAAAATTTATTTGTGACAATATATCTTGTGTTCAAGCTTGATAGACGTTCGACGGCCACAGGCTTAATTTACTGATAAATTATCGATGGAAATGTATTATAAAAGTCAACTGAATGCTTGAAACGTTTTCACAACAGAGTGAAACATATTTCCGAATAGGATATCTTTCAATGCAATTTGGTGTGAAATTGATCTTTCTTTAATTTGGGAACTGCAAAAGTCCGAGTGCGGTTTTCACTGAAATATCAATGGAAATGCTAAAGGAGAAAAACGAAGATGAGAGAAGTGATGATACCAGTCATTAGCATTGCCTCCAAAACGGACACACGTGCATGCTACCTGTACAATGCAATGGAAACATCTTTCTTTGAATTAAATGAAGTATAAAAAATGTTTTCAATTTATTTGCACCTCTTTTTTTCGAGTGACTGAACATGTTTGGGCGAAAACGAACATCATTTATAAATCTATTTATCAAATATCTATCATTGTCATTGATTTCCTCTCATCAATTATCTTAGACACTTCATTCGAGGGGCTCGTAGAGCCAACTAAAGGATGACCATATGATATCTTATGCCTTATTATCAAAAGAAAATAATATCTGTGTCGATAGATTTTTACCAAGCATGACTGCTTACTTTCACAATGTATAGAATGAAATGCCACAAAAAAGCATATTTGCAATATAATCAAAAGAGAAAACAACAACAAAAATATTATTTATGGTGAAAATTTCATTTACGTGTACAGTATATTGTAAATTGTAACAATCATAGATCAGAAGGAATGGTAATAGTTAGTACGATGGTTTGCAAGTGTTGCGTGCAGTAAACGTTTTACACACAATACACTTCATTTGCAAGCATATTTGTTTGAAATCGATGTTATGATTTAAACAAACGTAAATTGAGGTGACTATATCCCCAAAAGTAACGTACAACGTAAAATGCCAAAGAAATATTAAATGGACGAATGCAACAGATCGATAATATATTGATACGAAATGTCGATTAATTACTATCAATCAAAATTACAATATACAGTGTACATGTAGTACAAATAGTTTTAATAAGGTTATAACTCCATCGAAGTCAGTCCCAAACTGGTGTTGAGAAAGGAAGCGGGGAGAAAATCTCTAGTAGAGGTTGTAATCTAACTGTTGACTTTAAAAACCCAAACGAACCATCAATATTGTGTTACAAATATATCATTCGTACCTATAGATGCTACCGCTGACGAATGATAATGTTTCTATACAAAAACAGGAGCAGACGAATTAGAATTTTTCTTCAGTTACAAAAGTTACTTACTTTACAGCAACACCACCATTGAAAAGTTTGAGCTTCTAATTTTAACTCAATATATAAATATCAAAAAAACCCACTATGTACTATATGGAATGAAGTACTAATTGTGCATTCAATCATCAAGAGCAAAACGAATGAGTTCATATGTATTTTGATACATATGCACACGATTATGCTCTGTCGGCGATGGAGTATCTTTAAATCACACGTTATTGTCTATCCTTTAATGTAATATCAGCACCTAAAATGTACGCGGGTCATTTGAACGATGCGACTGTTAATCAGACAAAAATAGTTATTCTTTTTTTCATATAAAATAATGACTGACATCATTCGTAGTAATCATATGGGTTATTTGAGATTGAAATTCACTTAACCTGTTCACTTATTAGTTTTTCATTGAAATTATTTTAAAAAAAGAATATTGTATTGCATAGGTTAACAATGGAAAAAAGCGTCAGCCATAGCCTGTATTAGCCATCCTCCAATTTTGACATTTGTGGTAGAAGATGCGGTTATTCATCATTATCTCTGATATTATATACTTTTTTTTCCTTTACCACCACTGACATTTCCAAGGGGGACATAACAGCTGTGTGACTCGCTCTATTTACAAATACCTATTTAAAAATATACAGTTTTCGCAAATAATCACAAGTGAATAAATAATTAGGTGTGTATTTTAGCTTACTTATTAAACAATGGAGAGACAGCTGTATTTGTCACACTATCATTATACTATTAACACTTTTGTACTTCATACATTTTAATTTTTATAGTTTATTAAGAAATTTTACACAGAGCTAATAAAAGAAGAATGATATGTCTGTATTTTCCGATGATATTTTTAAAATATTTGTTTTTATATTTTCAAATTATTTTTGTTGATAAGGACAAATTACAGGACAAGACATACGATAATGAATTTTACAAAATATAAGAATACATGTATAAAATCATGTTTCTTGAAAAGAAAAATGAAAAAAAAATCCTTCTACGAGAAAATAATAATACGTGTATTTGGATGAGAAGACAAAGCATATTAACACTTTCGACCAATTTGATTAATTTTCTATAATTATGAATATCAGATTAAAACCATCTCGTTACTGTGATAAAGTTTATGTTATGAGCCCTGTCATTTTAAAAATCTATCTATAATATCAGACAACCATTTATATATTCATGTTTACTTATGGACCCATTTTAAATGTCTAATCACTTCAGTTAATGATCCTTAAAATAATTGTTTATTGTATTGACTTTTCAAAAATAGAATTTACAAAAAAAGAAAACATAACTGAACAATAAATATATTTTCATGGAGCAATTCTGATTCATGAAATAATCAACCTTATAAGGAAATTTGGGGAGTTGGTGCATTAAGGCACGTAAAATCTTGGACAAATTCTAGCCCCTCCGATTAGGTAGAATAATCGGGTATAGTTTAATCCCAATGGTAGACGTACGGACTATCCGTATGTAATAAAATACTGCGATGAGTGAAAAACGGTGTACCTTCCATCTTAAAATCCACTGTGCAAATAGTCAAGTCAGACATGATAAATTATACACGTAATTTGAATAAAACATGTCTATGCTTTTTAATGTTAAAGAAGATTTCCTCTCTTTTCTACCTAATATTTAATCTTAAATATGATATACATAATCTAGCTGAGTTTTCCTCTCGAGTCGCCACCGAACCAATACAGACAAGGATTAAAGAGTTAAGAGCAAGTGTTTAACTTCAAGTTGTGAATTTTTGAAAACTTGTTGACATTGTAAATATTGACCAGACGGATGTTCTGGACACGTTTGTTTAGTGTGACCATCAATTAAGTGCAGCTTGGGAATAACAGATCGGTGACACTATACTCCTGTCTGGAGGTACTGAGACAGAGAGTTAACACTTCTGTTTTAGAGTACACAGACGACATGACCGTGCATCTATTAGCGATATGAACAACACACGACAATATCAATACAGATAACCTTTATACGACAAGCGTGTGCAGTAGTTTTTTTTAATCAAACAACGCTGGACAGGTATGATGAAACTTATTATGATATGACGTTTCGCAATGTACCCACAGCCTTTCTTTTAATGATACTTATGGAAAGTGAGTTGAGATTCTAGATACTATTTCAGTTTTTTATAGTCAATTTTGTTTTATATGTTAAACAGAACTCATAATTATTTGATGACTAGAAATGATTTCAATCAATTTCACAAGCAATGAAAAATATTCTTTGTTAACATGATTATAGTATGTCATGTTATATAACTTGATAACCTGTAAAACGTATCAAACATAAACACATATTGCATTTATTGATATAACATATCAGTTTTTTTCTGATCACCAATTCTCATCAAGGCGTATGATTTATTCTTTAAATTAAATAGTTTAAAGATGCCCCATCGCCGACAGAGCACACATTATATTCACCATTTGAACAATAATTGGTGTTTAATCGTGTAAATGTATGTCTTATTAACACAAAAATAATATAAAATAGTTTATTTGGCCTTTGGTGCATGCGCAATTAGTACTTCATTCCATATAGGATATATTGCCACGGAATTTTTTTCGGGATGCAATTTATTATTACATATTTTTAACTTGAAGTGAAATTAGAAGCTCGAACTTTTCAATGGTGGTAATGGTGTAAAGTAAGTAACTTTTGTAACTGAAGAATAATACTAAATCGTCTGCTCCTGTTTTTGATAGTGAAAAATACCATTTGTTAGCGGTGCAGCATCTTTAAGTGTATGGTAAATTTTTAGTTATATGTGCCGTCGACATTTTCATACTCAAGAATCAAGAAAAGCTTTTAAAATATTAATACCATTATTTTGAGAATTACATTACTTACAATGCATAGAGTTTTATTTTTACAAGTACAAATAAGAGCCGAAAATGATTTGTGACAGTAAAGCTAAAAATCATATTTACATAGATCTACATATACAATGCAGAACACACGTTGAGACCATAAAGCCAAGTTGTGGTCTACAATTTTAATTTACATTTTACAGTGTTATTAGTAAATGTAAAGTGATTTCTGCTGGTATGCTTCAAACAAGAATTTTACAGTGCATAAATTCTGCATTGTAACTTATGTTTATAAAGCAACATATTTATTGTCCATTTGAATGTTTTTTACATCATAATTCATTAAACCGAACTTCAATAGATTTTGAAGAAAAAATAACATTTAAAATTTTCGTCCACATATAACTTTTTAAAACGTTTTCATAACGTTTTTATAATCTAAAGTGGAAAATACATTCATTATTAGCTAGAACCGCTAAAGTAGTAATAATTTCTCTCAGATTCAACTATTCATGGTAAATGTAATAAAGAACTCCAATTTGATTGAAATCCTTTAAATATGATTATAATTTGTTTCATTGTATCTATTTAAGACAAATTTCACAAAGCAATGATATGTTTCAATATGAAATAGAATTATATTGATATCGAAGTTACGGTAGCATGGAGTAAGAGGACAGGAAATACAACGTTTTATCTACATGAATGTCAGAGTAGGAATAGCGTTTAGGATTATTATAAAGAACAGCTAGAATTTATGGATTTTCTATATGAGAATGGTAATGTAGTTATCGGCTACTATGTATATATCGACCGATGTTCCCGATAGGACAACTACGTCATTACATACACATATCATTAATTTAGGAGCGTTCGAGTAGGCTGTTTGCTTTTAGCACTTACGGAAATTCAAACACATTGTCTGTTTTAGTGGTAGGAACAATATTAGTCCATTTCCAATACCCGGTTTTATCATTTTGAACCGAAACTACAACAATATAAATGTATTTACACAGACACGCGACGCTGTTTGCATGTCCTTACTCTAAAATTCAAATCCATTTTCTCCATAAAACATAGAAATAAACAAAAGTTTGTAGGCACGTTCCGGCCATGCATTTGCCTTTATATGACCTAACCATAAGACACCGATATTATTTAAACGCTGCAGCACTTTTAAGGCCTATATGTACACAGACAGATTTATTGGAAAATGTTTCGAACAATGAAAATTAACACTTCCATAGAAAAATGTAATTAATTGCTTTCGTGTAACAATATTGGGGTTTCCTAATGCTCTAGACAACAATTGTTAAATAACACTAGTAGTATTTACTAACACTTCGCCACATCGATTGTAGGCAACCCAGTACGATATAGCCTCGCAGGGCTGACCGGCGTTGCCGACGTCATCCCAGTACGATAACCAGCATTACCGTCGTCATCCCAGTACGATAACCAGCATTACCGTAGTCACCCTAGTACGATAGCCTTGCAGGGCTAAACAACGTCATCGTCATCATTCCAGTACGAAAGCGTTGCAGGTCTTACCAGCGTTACCGTAGTCATCCCCGTACGATAGCGTTCGATCTACACTCATTCTATCCTAGCTTTGTAAATGGGTATAACATACATCATCGAGTCATATCTTTTGTTTATGATGTACATTTTTAATTCGACAATAAACATTATAAAAGTCATCGATTTTGCTTTTCAGATGCTTTAACTAAGGGGTTTGGCACTTTTTCATTCACGTTTCGAATTTTGTCGCCTTCGACTATCTGCCGTTTTATAGCAATGCAAACTTTTGTTTATTTACATTGTATATCATTAAAAGTAAAAAAAAAAGGCATGTTTGGTGATTTTCGTATTGTAATTTTTAATGCATTTTCGGGTTTGATTAGATGAATTAGCATACAAACCTTACTTGCTATATAATAAGTTGCCTAACATCATGGAACAAGTTGAAATCCGTACTAAATATTTCTATAAAGATAATGAAGGAAGGTTTTATAGTTGACATTTTAAGTACCTCAACCAGAGATGATTTACGCGTGAGATGTACGTGGGTTGGGTCAACTTTGTTTCTTAGGAATTAAATTCGATATTAAGTAAAAACCACATAGAGCAAATCATGATTTAGCACAATACTTAAAATGTGAAAATGTTTAAGTAGGGTACAGCTAAATTATAACATTATAAGTAGATTCTTGGAATTTCTCCAGCAAGTAATATTCCCTAAGAAGTGCTGATTATATATCAAAGGGATACATAATAAAGAGGAAAACAAATGGAAGTGTTTAGCAGAGGACAAGAACTACATTCCTTTTCCGCTTGACAAAATAATTTGTTAAAAATCAAAATGTAAATTAGCAAGTAAAGACTTTGACATTTTTATGAAAAATTCAGTACCTGAATTGATTCAAATTTGGTTTATTTCAATGTTCACATCACTGTCAACACACAAAAGCAGTCAATTTTGCATTTACAAGACTTTGACTGAAACTAATCCGACATTGACGGCTTATTTCGGAATTGAGGGGAATGGGGAACGTATGTTGAATGTTAAAGGCCTTGTTTGAATAGTTCTGGAGTAAAACTTTTAAATATTCTCCGTACAAGGTTTTAATCATTAGTTTCCCCTCTGTTCCTTTATCAATCCCATTGGACAGTCTCATTGTAGCGTGGCCCTTATTGTATCAAACCAGATGGCTTTAAAACGTCAAATGACAATGGCGGCGAACAAAAAATTGACGTTAAATACATTTTCTGACAGTGTACTTGAAGAGGTGTTCCGAGGTATTGCTTGCAGTTAATCTGGATTTATTAAGCCGGGGTCAAAACATTATACTGAAGAAATTGTACCACGAATAATTAATTTCGCATTCGATTTCAATCCCTTCAGAGGTACCGCAATGAGTCGAACTGGGAGGAGACCCCCTATCAGCTATAAAAACTACGGCGGGTACAACCTGTTCTGGGACTCACGAACCTAATACAGGATAAATATTACTCAACGAACCAAAATAAAAATATACATAGTCCTTTATCTTGGTTGCTTGGTTTTCATTTTTTTAAGTTTATAATGGCATTATACATGCAGAAGCTAAAGCACAATTGAATTTCTGTTAATCGCTAAAATTGAGCGCATCGGTATTTGTCAAACATGAAAGGGTGTGAATATTTTATTTGGATTCATATCAAATTAAGCTATGAGTTAAATTCCAAAAGGTTTATATATACTTTTAATACGTTTAACTAGTTTTGGCAGAGAAAAAAAACATGTGTATACTACCTAACTTTATTAAATGGCATGTAGTGCAATCTATCCTCATACGTTGTAAAAAGAATTAAAAGATAAATATGTAAAATGTTGTATAATTTCATAAGGTGTTAGCGCTCAAATTCATTTATATCTCCAACTTTTAAAGAATAAAAATAAAAGCGTAATCAAAGAATAATATGAGATTTAGTCCTGTTAAAGTCTTAATTCGATCTGTAGCAGAGATTTCGAAACTTTTAAATATGAAATTCAATACTTGTAGATGTCATTTAAATGATGTGTAAATAATATTCAAATAATGGCCCATCTGGCAACCATAATGAAAATCTGTACATGCATTTTGACTGTCACCATCACAATTTATTTACTTGGAAGTTTTCACTTAATGAGTTAAAAGTTTAATCTGTATCCAGATCGTATTTTGCTGGTTAGTTTATGGTTCATGAAAATGTTAGTGACAAATTATGCCATTTACATTTTCAATATTTTAATATTTCAACAGAAAAAAGAGTAAGAATGCGAATGATGATTATTTATAAAATATATATAAACTCAGTTCAGACAGTCAGTCTGTCAAAACGGGGGAAAGTCCTTGTAAAATCTTTTTTGCATTTTTGTTCCTTTCCACATAATTAAAAAATACCTTACTTGAAACAAAACACGATGCAAAGGTCTCTTAAGCGATAAACTACGTATACTCCTACTGAGAAACAATAGTGTATACCTATTTATTTCTACTTCCGTACGATGCCTCTACATACATTAAATAGTGTATTCTAGAGGAGTAAACATAAGCAGTGTATTTTGAAATCAGAGACCCATCAGATATAATTATTTGCGCAATACTGTTTTCTTTGTTTACAGTTGTGATCAGTCGTTTTAAGGAAGTAACCGATCGGTGTTTCACAGCCAGTCAGATAACGTTGTTCACAATATCACGTTTACAAATAATTACAAGTTAATAAATAACTACTCTCCCCTCCTATACTCCTCCATCTTTTCTCCTTCATTCTTAAAATAGAAAATTTTGATTCATATTATATATATATGTATTGTCTTCATTGCTGTCCAGTATGTATATATTCATATTATATATTCGGGAGAGGACATTACTAAGTTGGCAAAACGTGTGTCCAATCTCTGTTGTCAATAATTTACGACAATAAAAATATGTTTAAAATATAAATCTGCATGCTTCCAAAGCACTTTAAGTAATAGATGTCATACATATGATCTTAATTTCAATAGAAATGTTAAGAAGAAAAAAGATAAGAAATAAAAATATTCATTAAGACTTTTTGAGTATTACCAAACACACATCTAGTGCCCAACCTATTAATACATGTACTCCCATACACTGCCTGTCTTCATTTTATTGATGCTATGGTTACACTTAAACAGCACCAGCCTATTGTACTGGATACAATGAAATAAATTTACTCGTAATAAAACAATTATAAATACGAATCTATTGTATATTTTATCATGCCATTACAAATTTATGAGGGTCAATTGAAAATTGTTCTACCTGCACTTTTTATTATTACCAAAGTGTTACCCTAATAAACTCATAAACTTAAAACAATAATTAAACCAATGACACAACCATACCAAGATGATTTAAAATACAATAAAGCTACGTACTTTGGTACAGTTTTCTAACTGTACAATCAAAATCTCTTTAAGGTGTCAAATATCGCACTTTCACTAGCCAATCAAAATGAAGTGTAAGACATTTGAATTCACGTAACTTGTAACATGTTTGATCCTTGGCTTGCTATTAATGCTCCTTACTCGTATCCCTGATATGGGGCATAGGACTTGAAGAGGGATATCGGATATCATGGTAATTCCACGATTCAACTTTATTTTCACTGCTGCTGTTGTAAATATATCAGAAGGAGATTTAGGAGATCAATATTATTTAAGTTGGACGACATCATAGTGAGTCCATTTCACTTTTATTGTACACCAAATAACACTAGGAGTAATTTATACGACTACATGCTACCAGTTTGACTGTTATGTAACGGCAGAAAGACAGTGATATGTGCTTTGCAAACATATGGGTAGAATAAAGAATTCTAAATTAAAGATATCAAAATCAAAAATCAACAATGATCATTTGAAGACTTCTCTTTTGTTTACTGAACTAAACTTGAGTACATTCAAAACTAGCTTGGGCGCAAAGATTAAAAGAATTAAAAAATTAAAAAAAGACGTCTCACTTAATCATATTGTGAGATATGACTCGCTTAATCATATTACATATATATACATAATATACTGCAGACACCAAGAGGTCAAAATGGTTACTTCGACAAATAGCCAGACATTTGTTTGTACATTGGACGTTCAATTAATAGTTATGATTTAGGAACATCAAAATTTCATTATGGAGGATAAAGGGAAAAAAAACGACCTACGATCTGTCCATGTCAAACTGCCCCATATGAGTCTCAAACTTATGACAAAGAGGTGAATGACATATCGACAAATGCCAGAAAAAGTATTTGTAGCACAAAAAAACCTTCAGAGTATTCGATATTATGTAAATGAAATACAATACGCATGAATAGTACAACAGGAGTTCAACAAGCGCAGGCATCTTCTAATTAGTTTGATACACTCGATATACATGAAAACATTTAAGCAAGGTATTTAAAATTCAATCTACTTAAAACGTAAATATGATTTTCACCCTGCCTTGCTTTACGAGGGAAAAAAACCCTTGTAAAATTTGCATTTTGTATTTGTCGTTTAAATTTTCAAATGTCGATCGAATTAAAAACGTATTGAATATGATGCTCATAATCAATTTCAACGAATGGTACAAAAGACACATTACAGTAAATTGATTATTTTTCACACAATCGTAAAATCAATTAAACGAACACTATTCACACATAAACATATTGGAATCTCCGTCTCCAATACTAAAGTATTAAACAAATTCTGTTGCACATGTAAATATTGTTTCGTTTTAATCTTAAAATGTAACTGTGTCAGTTTCTCTTAAATTATACCAGTTGACCACGTAAATAACCAAGGGTCTGGTTCATTTCATTCTACAATCAATTAACACCATGTAGTTCTAGTCCCCAAACAAATAGCGTGGATTCCGTTCGCGACCGATGCTATATGTTGTCAAGTGTTGAACCATATGTCTCTGTTTACTCGCTGTGCGGGTCGGCCACCAGCCCCAGATAGCGTATAATCTACCCCATCAGTACGATTAGGCTGCTGAGGCTGGGTATTAGGGCCAATTGATGGCCGAATCAATAAGGGCATGATAACAGTTTGAAACATTAACTAAGGACGACTGAAGTTTTGCCCACGAACGAAACACACTTGTTTCTCATTGTGAGCTGAAAGAGATTCTTCATCGTATTATCTAGAGACATTTGTTTTCTTAATTATGCATAAAAATAGTATTTACATTATATAATATAACATATCAAAATGATTCGTTAGCGGATTAAATGCTTACGTTGGGGTGTAAACCATGTTACCGGCAATTACTTAGGTCGCTAGTTTTTCCCATAAAAATTCTTTCTCCATAAAAATACTTTCTGTCCTAGGAACTGCCAGGGTTATTTAAGGACATACCAGGTTTTAGAGATTAGTATAATCCCAGAGAACGTGAACAAAACTCCTAGACCGAAATTCTATCCTTTCCTATATGAGTTTCGAACTCATATCCCAGAGGCGAAAGACTATATATGCGGTATATATTAATCTAATGCCGCTTTAGTTAAAAATGCTAAAAGCTGTGATATTCCAAGACTATAAATAACAATTGGAATTTTAATTCATTACAATCAAAAATGAAAATCACGAGAGCATGTTCGATATTTGAACGTTTGATATATGACGTAGGTGTTGATGACAATGCGTGGGTATTAGCTTTGTCGATTTATGAATTTATCGACGACAACAAGCCCCGTACATTATCAGTACTACATAACACCTAATGCAGTATTTTATACACCATATGGCATTCTTTGTTTTATCGATAGGAATTAATGTACAAATGGGGTTTCATCCAGGTTACGGAAATCTAAAATGATAAATGGCTTTGTTACTAAAGAAACATCTCGCCATGACTTGGCGGCTGTTTAATTTCTATGGTAACGGTATATATGGTATCCTGACAGGATTGAGGACCTCTCATTTAACCAAGAACCCAACAGCACTTCGTCCTCAACTATATGAAGCATCTCTTCAACCAACTACTCATTAATTCCAATTGAAATCCAAGAGCTCTCTTACGCCGAAGGTAAGTTCAGTTTGCTTTATATAAGTATCTGACCCTTGACGACACCCTTAAGCGACCCCTTGATTTAAAGTGTATCGTTCGGGTGTCCTCGTGAAAATCCTTGTTCAATGTATTAGCCCCTTGATTCAAGTGTATTGCTGGGCATCCTTGAATTCTGTCAATGACGCTCCAGAGCAAAATCCAGTGCCCGGTAATGGCAAGACAGAGCAGATCCTCAATTGTAATAAAAGGAAATTTATCGTTTCAAAACAGTATTTTTACATAGATAAAAAACTTCATACACATAATTTAGTTGATGCTATTTACTATTGTATTTAATTACTTATAGTTTGTGTGACATTTCAGATAAACTATTGAACTAAACAATTTTCTTTTATTTCAAATCGCCATGAGCATTTTTCAATAAGAAATGTGTGGAATCTTGAACTTATAACTAGACATTCTCACCAATTTGTACTTCTGAGAGGCACTTAATCAGCATTTTGACTCGGACAATCACAAAATTTTATAAGTATTCAAACAAGTATTTGAATAACATAATGTTATCTGGAATTTTTTATTTTATTTTTTTCAAGATAAAGTCTGGAAAAAGTCATATTGTCATAGGAGTATAATTTATTAACACTTAGAATTGTGCTACCTTTAATTGGGAGTATTTATTGACAATGGTTTCCCTTTTACTGTTTGATTATTTTGTTATTTTGTCCTTTAGTGAAAATTATCAAATGAATTAATTCAACATAAAAATTCTTAAATATCATGTCAGCTATTAAATGTATATATTATTTGTTAATGTTATCAACATTATTTCAAGTATGTTTCTTTAACACATTCCTATCAATTAGCTGTCTTTGATTTGCTTTACCTTTTTCACTAGTAGATTTTTCGCCTTTTATCATCAACATCTTAGCATTATTGACGAAAAGTAGAAAGGTAGATCAGCTACACGTATATTGGTGCCGAATGGTATGTTGAAATTGCATGTACCTTCATGTCATATAGATATTTTTGTATATAAAAATGGAGATTAGCACGATGCAAAAAAGACCTGATGAATGGTAAGACACTTAATCGGCCACTGAATGACACAGCATTACTAGGCCATTTCCCTGTCTGCTGTCACACCATTACACCATCCGTATGTGTAGACCCAAAGACTATATTACCCACTGTAAATAAACGTTATCATCCCGAGCACTTTCTCCTTGTAAATCTGTATTTCTCTGTCAACATGTAATACATCAAAATGTCAACTGTATTACGGTCTACCCTGGGTGGATTGGGGCGTGTTCTCTATGCTATCAGTGGAGGGGACTAAGGATGAAAACATTACTCTGGCCTTTGTAGAGTGCGACTTCAAAGCGGACTGAAGGGTATATCTATTTCATTGATGATAAGCGAGGAAAACGTGCGAAGCCACGACTTTATCACATAACTCGTGTCGATTTCATTTAAACGGGATCATTCAAGGTAGGTGTTAAATGCCTTCCGCTTGGTTAGGGGATGCTGTGTGAGTGTCTCCTTACTGTTGTCGTGATAGTACCCATCTTAATATCAATATGGATACACTAAATGAGTAGTCAAGTGTTTTACACAATTATTTTTCTACAATATGAAATTTTACATAATGGAAAAAATAACTCCATGTAAAAAGAATACACACATATATATAATGTGAACAGTTACATATATGTCTAATCTATCTAGTGTTGGCTTCAGTTGTTTCCCTAATTATAAAGGTACCGTTATCATAAACAATGAGTCGCACCTTCAAATTGTTTCCTATAGATACATACAGTAATTTGTGTTCGCTATGCTCTAACTCCGCAAAAACAAATACTCATTATTTTTACTGGCTGCTGCTTAAGCTCCGTTTTTCACAGATGTGATATGGAATGAAATATATAACAGAAACCATAACTGAGAATGATTGTCAGTTTATTAATTGACTAGCATATCCAGAACAACTGGATAACTGAACAATTAACACAAATTTATGTTACAAAAACATCACATAATATAAACTCTATGTATATATTTTACATTCAATGAAACGTGCATAAGACATAGAGGTAGCGTTTGTCAAAAGTAACTTGAAATTATTTCTGAAAATCATTCCACATTCACCAGCAGTGGATTCGATGGGGTACGCATATTAGCTTTTAACAAACACATCTGAGATGTAAGAGATTAATGTTTCCCGTATTTTCTTCTGATGTCACATTTTTCGTTTTTTTCATCAAAATGGTCTTACATACAACAAGCGTTAGTATATAATCTACAAGGTAGAAAATCATTTAGGCCGTTTAAAACATTGCTTTTCATTGGTGGAAACAGCAAGACAATACATTCTATGATTTACTTAGTCAATTTTGTAAACTTAGAAATTGTAAAAATGTATCTAAAATGGAGAAAAAAAATAAAAACCAAACTCCTAACTGTTTCTTGACTCTTGAATAAATAAATTCATAAATTAAGATATATTTGTTATGAAGTCATATAAAGAGAAAGTTTTATCACTATATCGGCGTATTAAAGCTCACTACTACTTGACTACTAGCATCAGTCATATGGTTTAAACTGAAACCAATTTCAATTAGATATCATAAGGGATAACAAAAACCAAAAGGTAAAATATTTATAGTTATATACCATTTTTCTTTTCTTTTTCCTAAAACTTTGTCTGTGATAGCTTTAAATAATTTATTTCGTAGATATGTGGTATTTTTTAATGTGTTTTCAGAAAGCAAAATTGAATTGGGAACAGTTAATCAGGTAATTAGTAGTCTTTTATTATTTCATTTTTAAATAATGAATACGTTAAGACATTTTAAAATGAAAGGTCAACTAATAATTTGTTACAGTTTTATCTATTTCCTTTTTATCATAGGAGGAAACTATTTTTTTCAATGTTGTAAATTGAAAAAAATATTATCATGTAATTAATATATTAATTACTACTTTCAACATTTGAAGCAATGAATAGATAAAAAAATACAAAATACTAATCAGTTACGTTATACGAATAACAAAGTGTCTGTAAAATCCATAGTTACCAAACAGTGTTGTAAACAATTCAATAAGTACTATATAAATACTGTCATAATAAGTTAAATTGAATTATCGGTTATATAAAATGTGATAATAATCGCCATGGCAAATAGTTATCGATAAACACCATTTGATACTTAACATGATGCAGAAAAATAATGATTGGACAAAAAACTTATATAAGCACCTTTGATAATTATATATCCTCATGCAAATAGTTTCTTCTTCTAGAAAGTACATCGAGGGCCAATTCTATTGATTGCAGGAATTTGATGTTTTAATTTTGCAATTATTTACCAAATAAAATTAATCTAGATACGCTTGTAGCCAAGGAAGAATAAACTGTTCAAAGACATAGAAAAGGTCATTAAAACCATATTACAAACCGTCCAGGTGATTGTTTGCAATATTCAACACCACCTGGAAAGACGAAAGCCATCTTCTTTATAATCAGGAAATAAACTACAAATATTGACGTGACTTTTAACACAATCACATGGAGAAGCCCTCCTAATAGGGTAAGATAGTAGCGAATCACATACAGTGACAAATCCCTCTAAATCACAAAGGTCAATGATTTGGAGGAGTTTAGAAAACATCTGCTCCTCATACGGCACTCTCGTAATGATTTTCGATGGCGTCTAGGACGTGAACACTGCGATAAAACGCTAAAGATAAAAGTCTTTACGAAGTAGGGTATACGATGTCATAGGTCAAGATTAAAGAGCTACAAACTACCCCAGAGTGCAGAAGATCCATGTAGACATGAAATGCCGTGTTTTTATATTGATCTTGGTCGCTTGGAAGCTTAGCCTGGTGTCTTGACCTTTGACACGGAACCGTTAAATGATATAGCCACATAGATTTGTTTCTACAACTGCAATGGACACTGTGGTATTTTATACTACATAACTGTATATCTAAATGATCGAATCGGATAGTTGGATATTTGTATCCTTAACGCTTACTAATTAAGAAATATAGAATGACGATTACAACAGATAGTTTAGACTTTTCAGATAGTTTAAATATTCATATTTTTTATTAGATAGATTTTTTGTGACTATTCTGTATCATCTCACACTTGGATTTGTACTTAATTCCCTGTTGCCAAAAAAGTTAGGTTAAGAATGTAGCAAGTTATGGTGAAGTAAACAAGAAGGGATATCGTAATAATAATCGACCAATAACCAGTTACTTGATGATAACTCTCCCCCGTGGATTTAACACTCGAGACCAAGATGCGGAATTCTTGTGATAAAATGAATGCTAGACTACCTAAACAGCTTTACAACAGTTGTTATATGAGGTTATACTAATTAACAAAGATTTGAATATATTACTTACTGCTTAATCTAATTTCAGTCATTAGTATCCTCAATGGCAATTCGAGAAGGATATTATATGCTTAAATTTCTTTTTACAATAATCAAACGTTCGCTAAAAGGACAGGTTATACCATTAAGATTAGATTATTAATCTAATTTTTTATAAACAAATATTTTGATAAAAGATGTACAGTTGAAAACTTATGTAGATGCTTATATAAGTAATATTTAGATATATATATAAGTATATATCGCAGAATACTGGAGATAAAAAGTCACAAAGTTTTCACGGTATCACGTCGTAAAGAATATCAGGTTATGAAGAATAAAAATTACCATTTATATCTATTCAAAATGGCATAGTCATTATAGGCCCCACCATTAGGAACTATTTAATATTTGTTAACACGCAAAACCAATAGTGACAATGTTTTAAACTTGCCGTTGCTTTGCTTGTCGTGGTCACTAGGTACGCTATTTCTCAAACACAATGTTGAAGTTTGATAGCCTGCATATTGCATGTCATCGTATTTGCAGAGGATAAACGATCATTACTTTATTTGTTTATAAATGACTCATGAGTTAGTGGCGTCCCTTGACGGGTGCCCTACTGCCGACACATGTCATTGTAAATTTTCCTTGCGTCTTTTATTGTCAAGGCAGAAGCCAATATTGCACCAAGAAAAACGCTATTGCAAGATTGACGATTTCAATTTCGCTTTTTGAAAAGAAAGTATAACTATAATTTAATTCTATTTTACATTCAAATAATGGATATTTCTTATCTTCGAACATGCCGAAACGTGGATCCAGAAAATATTTTGTCTAATAAGAAATCACATGTAATGCCTTTATAGGTAGAATCGTAGGTATAAGTAATATAATCGTTCAAATAAAGATCAATAGATATTTATTTCCTAGTAATACAAAAATGAGAGACACGGTGTGCCTAAGGGTTGTTTTACCTTTTGACAAGCAGCATTTCTTGTGATTGATAATTCTGCTATTAATTATATGGAACATTTGTCTTTAAATGATACTTATTCTCTCAAAATAATGACCATCAAATTAGGCCAAAAAAAAACTATTAAATCCTATGGTTTTTACAATAAGTATCTACATAAACAAATTTTGAATAACTTAGCGCAATGGTGGAATTTCACATTCTCAGGAATTACTTCATTTGATTATAATGTGGAATCATAATGAAGGAGGTAATATATCGTAACAAGGTGCTCATATTGTTAATCTTTGTTTTCATGTTTGTTAAGGCAATTGGTTCCTTTATAATGTAACTTTTGTTTTACTGCTGTTATGCCCTTTACACGTTTAAATATTTTCTATAGTATCGTTGTCTCTTTCCGTCCTTTTACTATCCCGTTCTGTCTCATTTCTATAATACCCCCTTTATTTCAGTTTTTTTATCGCAGATCCTATGTTTCCTCGAATCAAAATAATGTATTGTTGAGTCTCTCCGTGTCCCCCCACCTTTCTCAGTTCTGTGCTTTTCGTTTTGGTTTTTCATCCAATTATATTTCTACGTTTCCTTTCGTGTTGGTTTCTCCTCCAATCTCATTTCTTCCGTTGAATGTCCGTATTGCCTTTGTTTTGGAGTCAGATGGTTAGTTGTTTAGGTTAAGTTCTTATCTATGTTTTTAATTTATTTTTTGGTTGCATTTTCTTTTGTATCTCTTTCGATCTCACCTCTGCATTGTCCATTGAGATTTGATGTCTACTTTAATGTGATTGCAGTGTTTCCTGCTTACATTTCAGGAGGTAATGGTTACCTTAGTTTGCATTTTCTGTTGTTCATGGCACAGCGAGCGGTGTGCCAGAAGTCATCCAAATTTTGCTCTCGAATTATTTTTTGTCGGCGCTTTCAGGGTATCGCCCGTAGGTCATTGAACAGTCTCTTAGAACTCAAACTTTCTTCCTCATGCCAGACATAACTCGTTCTTTACTAACCATAACTGTTTATAGACCGTTAATTCAATCAAACCAATTTTACCCGCGTTTGCACCGTACCCATTGTTATAATTAGCCTGTTTTCTTACTTCTTAGGTTTCTATGTTTGTGTATCAAAGTTCAATGTCTAAACAGATGTAAATCAACAGCGGGATGGATAGTCTTGTTACCACGGAAGAACGGGTTATACAGCTCACAAAACTATATCTGCAGTTTAACAAACAAAAACTTTCTCAAGAAGACATCTCGACATGTGTGTGAAAAGTGTACTGGGAGGGGAAAATATTTGTAGGTGTTTTAGCAAACGTGTCAATAACGGGGATGATAAACCAATACCCATTTGATGGCCCCACGTGTTTGTTCTTGGTAAAGGTAAACGTTCCAGCCGAACAGATGGTGTCATATTCCAATTTCGGCGTCGTCTGCCGGTTAAGTTTATAATGAGATATTTGCTAATCATAAAACTATGGCATTATATCGCTGTAAATGGATGATAGATTTATAAGAGAGCTTGGCCGTTAGTTGACTGTATCCCGCTTTGTTTGTCTCTTACCTGTAAAGTCTGTACTGTCTGATAAAAACTTGATGTCGGAGCGTGTAGCCATGACCAAAACAAAAAAGTTACGACATACCTTGGTTACCAACCAAAGAAGCATGGGACACTTCAAAGAGGTGTCCATTGTAATGTAGTAGGTTCGTCATGAGGCTTATCTATAATAGGGCCGATTTAAAAGCTTAGTCTTGTTAAACGGGTGTATGAAGAAGATTTCACTGAGTTTGTGACGGATCAGTATGGGGTATATTTCCTAATCCCAGAAAAGACAGTAAGGCTTTCATGGTAAAGCAATACTTTCTCACCAAAAGGTCGAATATCAGGTTTTACTAGTGAAGAAATCATTAACAATTCGCCTTGGCATTTCTAAACAATCTTTTGGTATCGAGTGCACAACAATTATTATCTTTTTTGCATGTCTTCACTTAATAAAGCACTGTGTTGGTCAAGTGGCGACGATGTCTGTCACTCTACCATTAGGCACCCAACTTTTGGCCACACGTTAGAGGTATTTGTGGGACTGTTACCAAGTAATGGTCGTAGTGCTGCGTTCTTGTTCCGGAAACTCGACCTTTAGTCCGCCAATATAATAAGGTTTATTTTCGAATATTAGTATATTCTCCTAGTTAGAAAGTAAAAGGCAAAACAAAAATATCTAATTTTCATTGATATATGATGCGTGTATTGCGCAAAACTGAAAAAGACTTTCTTACATTGGAGTTTTCAATTTTCATATTACATTTTATATCGACAAGGATGAAGTAATTCTTTATAATAGGGAATAGACTTAAGTCTTATTTGTGTTTGGATTATCTATGTATGAGAGTTCCATTGGATAAGATAACTGAATTGAAACTGAAGTTATATATTTGATGTATAGAGGCTTCAGCTTAGAAAGTTATCTTGTAATAATTTATTCTGGTGCTTTTTTGTTTTCGCTCTAAATACTAGTTACACTTATATAGAACGGACATCAATGAATACCTTGTGAGAAAAAAAAACCCAAACAAGATCGATATGCAACATATTAGCCACTCTATCAGATATATTTCAGTTTCTCCATTCAATGGAAAGGAGTTTGAAAATTACTTAAAATTATTGATTTCGTTAAAAATTGAAAACAAAATGATACAGAATACAGACTTAATCAACCTTGCCATACATCAGTATTAATTTCTCTCGTCAACAGGTTTTGCACTAAGCATCATTGATGTGGCGAGGACTGCCTTGCCTTTTAAGAATCAAACTATTATCTGGTTCTACCTTTGCTGAATATGATTTGATATTATTACCCAAGTTGCCATTCCTCAATACAAACCTAATGCATCGATGTATGAGCTAATACCACCCTCTGTAGACTACTTAGTATTTAATTTCAATCGCTTATCTCATTTACTTAATACGAGTGCTATAAAGCTAGATAATCGTTATTGACTTGTCTAAGGCCAAACAGCGGTAAGATAACGTTTTACTAGGCTATTTACTCAAAGTCAGTTTCCCGTATGATGATAACATGTTAAATTGTGAACCTGTTTCAATAAATAACATAATACTACGAGACTTGTGACCTGTTAGCAGTCAATAGCTGTCCGCCACTCCGACGTGCAGTTATCTGAGCACGACATGGATTAGGATGAAATGGAAATTGCTGTCTGACAATGTTGTGAATCGTTATTGATTAGGCTTTCTGGTAATTAAACGTAATTGTATTTTGCACTGCATGACTGTACAGCGTATCTCTACACAGAGTGAAATGTGAATGTTGTCTGTAAAACAACATATATATATTGATGATGCATTTTACAATAATGTATGATTACCGTAACATTTAACAAAAAAACGTTAATTGGTTAATAATGAGTAATTATGACTTCATATGTAAATACAAAAGTGATCGTAGAGTAGACAAAATATATCAAATCTTCAGAAATTCAAAATCAAGAATCATTCACTTCTCTTTTTCTTCGGTGACTTTAGGCATGTTGATGTTTTTGCAATTTGTACGTTGATATATGTTAATTAATTTTTGATTTGCGAGTGTGGGTGCGTTTGGGATTTTTATTTTGACGTTAGTTTTAGTTTTTAGATTTTATTCTGTGATATTTCCGTTTCAATATGTGTATTTTATATATATTATTATATCATCCTTATTTAACAAAACAAATCAACCAAATGTCACTAAAAACGACTCCAAAATAAGCAAAATTAAAAAATATAAAAAAAGATATTTATTTAACAATTAATTTAATATATTTATTTTTTTCGGTTATCGATATGAATAAATAACCTTAGATTAAAAACATATTGCTTGAAAGTCCGATAAAAAAATAACAATTATTAACCATCCTGTATTATTCCGTTTTTATTGGTGGAGTATTTCCCAAGAAACAGATTCGCTGCTGTGTTAGCCAATCAAACGTTTGTCAGCTGTAGCGTTGCGTATCATAGGACAATAATAAATATTAGCTAACATATTAAATTATTACATTTACCAAAAGAATTATTACTGAAAGAGTTATAATGCCTCTTTTGTTTACATTTCTCCTTGTATTTTTTAAGTCAGGATGTAGCAATACACTAAAAAATTCAAATTACGTTTGGTTAAATTATTATCGCATGAATATGATTATTAGATAATTTATGAAAAGTGCGGGTATAACTAATAACTATTGCTTGTGTTGTCCAAAATATGTTATCAGAGTATCAATGAACTCCATGTAAATTTCCCCTGGTCAGGAGCAGTCAGGAGCACCTGACCAAACCATTACTTTACTTAGTGTTTTAAGGTAGTTGATGTCCTGGAAAGGACCAATCACCATCACGTTAGTGTTGTGCTTCACAGCCACCCTGTTGTTGACACCATGTATGTACAAACACTCACAAGTTAGCTAACCTGCCTCTCCACCCGATAGTGATAACTTGCCAATTGTATTGTTTAAATTATCAGATTGGCTGAAAGTAAAGCCGTTCTACTTGACCGAGAGGATGGAACATCCACTCCACATAGAGTGTAGTGTACACTGGTTATTCTATGTAATAAGTATCAACCTGTTGGAGTCTTTTAGTGTATTGATAAGCTTGTTTCATTACCCTAGCCGTTTGTACGCCTAAGCTAACATTGGGAGAGGACTTTGAAGTACCCGTGAAGTGGCCATGCCTATCTCAATACATTTGATATTTGTTTTCTTTTCATTTATATCATTCATAGAGGACATATACACAGGTCTACTAATTATTGGTTTGTCCAGCTTTGAATTTTGTCCACGTGTCATTAAGCCAAGTGGTATCACAGAGAATGATTGTTTGAAAAAGTGTTCTGTTTATCGGAAAATTGGTTGAGCATTGATTCTAGTGCGACTCCTTCGCTTGCTGTCAAGTATGTGTAGGATCTCTCGCGGACTCCCATTGATTTTACGCTGAGTCTAGACACGCCCACTCTGTTTACAATGATAACACCAGTAGGCGTGGCCTAACTCCATCCAACCAATCATCTATATAGGAGATACGGGTAGTGGATCAAATGCTCTCTCTGCTCTCGATAAAGGCTCACCTACCCTAATTCTACCTTCTTAATTGTTTTGAAAATAGAATCTTTGTGTGAAGATGTCATTCCAAAGTTGACAGCTGAAACCATTACGCTAACACGAGTTCTTAATTCAATGCGAGGATCGCTGAGAGGCAATTTAGAGGCTTTAAGTGGCCAGTTTACATGTTTGAGTGTGCACGGATTTATAATCTTAGCATAAAATCAATTTTCACACTTAGATGGACTCACATCTACAAGAAATGAACGGAGGGGCTAAATCCAGCAGTAGCTTCTCCGTAAAGGATATACTGGATCTACCTAAAGGGAAATCCGTCCTTAGCCCCGGGGGTCAGACTACAGTCAGCAGCGCCACCCTACTGTCCATCCCGACGGTCCCGGAGGTACCAGACCTACCCTCAGTCACAGGATACTATGACAACGATAACCCATATACACGCTGGCTCCAAACCAATGAACACATGCATTATACTAGTAAGTATGTTAATCTATAAAGTTTCATATGTTAAAGGCCACCAGAAGGAAGCCATTATACAAAGTAAATCTTCTCTGGATATCTCATGGGGTACTGGCACAGATATGATAACAACCTTAAATGCTATAGCTGTATTTACCGTAAACCCTTCAACTAGAAATTATTTTATAGAAAATGAAATATGTCGAAATTTTACTGATAACAGAGTATCTATTTTCTTTTCATTTAATTTTAATGAACTATCATTTCGGCATTATCATTACTTTTGAAAAAAGTATATCCAAGAAGTATCGAAATACGAAGTATTCAATGTAGACATAATTGAATTTTTAAACACCATTTTGAACTATAAGCAAAAAAGCAAAATTTTCCCACTCAAATGCTATCATAGAAGACCAGTAGAAACGTTTTCTGGTTCACCGATATGATCTTACTGTAAACCTATCTGTCGCCAAAAACATGCGACAAAACACAATAACATAATCCGAATACCCAATCCATAATATTAAAATGCCGTTTCACTGAAAAATACAAATAAGCAATAAATAGATTTTGTAGAAAGCATTACACTTGACACTCCTTGAGGTTAACCAATATTGGCCAATATATTATTGATACTTCTACCTGGTCAATTTGCGTGTGTCGTTTTTGATATATAACTCCCTACACTTGTAGCCGCTAAACTATTCATTCCTTACAAGTTAACGTTATTCTCGCGTCATTCATTTAAGTGGTATATGTATAAGTGTTGGTGGTGTTTATATTAGTATCAAAGTGATAACAATACATCATTATATAATGCAAATACAAAATGTATAATAAATTAAAATTTACTATAAATTTTATAGAATAAAACTGCCGCAGTGTTAGAACTGAATAAGAAAATCTCTGTCTACATTCGGAAAAAAGTAATTCTAAAGTCTTAGGTATATGCCATATATATAACATAAGTAAAAAAGTACATAACGTTAGAAGTGAAATGTATATCTAACACTCTGGAAGCTTGTAGTACCTTTCAAGGACGAGTGTTTAAGAATGAAGACCTGACTTTGTTTGCTGTAGCTTTGTTTGGAGTCCATCACCATTAATCAAGATCTAATATCACAGGGATTATAATCGCCTAGTATTTGCTGTAGGATTGGGCGCTATCTCATGCTGGGAGGAAAGTAAATACCACCGTGTCATACAATATATGTATTGCGTTAGGTAACATTATCTGTATCCTGTAAGAAATAGACCTGTAAAATAAAAACCACGCAAATGTCTTTGAATTACACTTTTTTTCGTTTTCAATTTGGTTACTTTTACTAATTAGATTGGTTAAATTGTATTTAAAAGAAATTAAGTTCAACTGTTATACGTTCATTTTTGATAACTGAATGATATTTATTAACGTTCAACAAATGATAAAATAAATATTTTCTACTGTTGCACGAACCAGAACAGTACCATTGTTACTCGGGGTAAAAAGTAAGGAACCACAATTAAGTAATACACAAGCACTAGAAAAAGTAGTAAAGTAGATCTTTATAGGTTAGAGTGAGGTCGGAGATAATTCTTAAAGTATTATAAAAAGGTAGGATATTTCATAAGGGGATGCCATAACTATATAATTAACTTTGTTAGTGTTTACTTAGGTTATACACTCTATAGTGTAATTAACATGGCCAGTGTTAGCTTAGACGATTAGTAAACAATAGGAGATGTGTTTACGGGCCATTGTGTAGATCTACACCTGGGCTGACCTCAAGACACCTTTCCTGTCAACCGGACCTAGTGGTGAACTGAGTGTTCCATACAGGATACATTGTATATCAAACTAACTTAGATATATCGCTATAATATGACTAAATGAACTTATTTCAACAAAACTCAATTAATATGATAGTATTTAATAACCAATTCTAAAGAATTATTATACTCGTGGTCGTGGCTAGTTTTTATTCGTTAAAATAGTTTTACATTTGTCTCTAGGATATGTTATTAAATCAGTTATGAGAAACTTTTAAAGTTTTTATATTACGTTATCATTTGACAAATTTCATTATATTACGAAAACCAAATCAACTTTTCTTTGAAAATCTCCGTTCCGGGTATTGAAAATTATTTCAAAATTTGCATATATACATAGTATAAGTTTCCGTTTATTCCCAATTTTAATTCATTAATATTTAGTGGTGTTTCGTTTGAGTATCGACTGTTGACTATCATTTATTAACGCAATAACTCAAACATCTGGATATTTAATATATTAATTCAAAGAAACCTAATTATTGAAGTAGCATTGGTATTGCTCTAGGATTCCGCTACGCTATAGCGATATTCTTGTATGTTATATTCTGTCTTTAAACAAACTATGGGACATGTATTTGTAGTGAAAGATGTACTACAAATATCATGTATTGTAATAAACTCAGAAATTAATTTTTCTTTAGCACTAAAAGATTACATCGAAATTATTTTTGTTTAAACATCTTTATCACACAAATAAATGAATATATGTCAACATGTATACATGTATTAAATTATTAAAATTATGTCTTCATCGTCGTTTATTATTAAGAATGTAATTTGTCCAAATATGAGAAAAAGGAAAAACTAGAAAAAAAAGTCTCCAATTTAGTCGATGATAAATACTATGTAGTCAGTATTTATAGATAAACATGATGTAATACACATCAAAATAAATCAGATACCTAGTTAATCACAAGTTGTTAATTAGCAGATACAAAACGCAACAAATTAGTCAATACGCGATAAGACTGTACTGTAGGAGTGGCTTTAACAGGCGTGTGTAATTAGACCATAATATTTTATCAATAGACTGGAGTGTATGTGTTATGGTCTGGCCCCTCGGGAGGGAAAGTGTTACGAGGAGCTATCCTCGTATTGTTAGCCATTACAAATGTATGTCTCTAATTGGGCAATGAATTAGGGATTTAATTCAAATAAAGCAGTTATATTTCACCCTCATAAAATATTTGCATTTCATGTTTTCACAAAGGAACGGAATAGGCTGAGCACATTAGAAGGGAACATCAATGTTTGATAAGAGCATATTTCGAAATTGGGAGACCACCCATAGTATATGATCTGTAAACAGCCATGTAGTATGAGAGTCAAACCCCTTTCTGGAGGACATCGTTTGAAACTTCTTTATTTTTAACGACGGTACAAATTAAAATCTCAATTGCAAATATTTGAAAAGTGTAACGGATTGTTGGTTTCAAAGTTTTGTAAACAAATCCCTACCATGGAATATATTTACACTTCTGCTCAAATTGCAAAGATAATTCAAACTGAGCTGTCAAATTGTTTTACTATTCCGTTTAAATTTGTTGTATTGGGTGTCTCAAAAAGAGATATGGGATATGATTATGATTCTCTAATCTTTAAAACTGTATCAAACGTTATTGAAATGATTGCTGATACTGAAATAATTGAAGCACGTGTTGTTGTTTTTTTTCAAAAATCACGTATCGTTGTAACTTTGCCTAAAATACAATTATATTTGATACAAAATATGTGTTTACACTAATAGTATATACCGATTAGCCATAGCACTGTCCTGGTCACTGACATGGTGTAGCATCTTATTGAAAATCTTTCATCTTATTAATAATAATGTTATCAAATTCACAAGTTATTTAATAACAACAAGTGTATACAAGAGTATTTAATGCACATTGATATAACAATAATTGTATATATGTAATGGATATGATGTAAATGTATTTTGAATTTATCAATACGGGAATTCTCTACCAGATAAACATGGAATGAAATATATTATCAACCTATCTTGTAATAACCCTATTTATTCACAATTTATTTTACAATATGCAAACTTAACAAATGTACTTAGATTCGGAAGAAACATGGGCATATATGAATAATACAATTTCAAAATGTATAATAAATAATGTCTCTAAAATCAAACTAAGTTTTAAGACTCTTACTACTAAACGTTTAATGCTTTCTAAATTGATGCTGTGTTAATATATTTCCCGGTGTCTTTGAACAGTCTTTATTATGGGAACATTTTACATGGCAGGCCTACTTTGCTGGAACAAAATATTGATGCTAAACTGTAGCGCAAAACTATATAATACCGTAGAAAGCACAATCCAGATATCATAGTGCTGAAATACAGATTTAATAAAACATTTTATACAGCTGTACCAATTTTCTTAGATGTCTGTGTAAAACTGAAGAAAACGAAAATGTTTTAGCTAGTCATTATCAATCTTGAGGCCTTTAAATATATTTGATTAGACATAGATACTGTCATTGTATCATATTTATTCCACAGTTAAAAAATGTCTTCAGAAAAAAACTTATAGCTATTAACAGATACATTTCCCTGAATTAAATAGTAAACAAATACCCCTGTATCTAAAAACATAATTAAATGTATATATTCAAAACCATAGATGTTTCAACAACATCGCTCATTATATATTGTTTATTTATAAGTATCTTTTAAACAAGAAAATGTTGCCTAAAATTCGGGACAAATACATTCCTCTTATTTACTTTATTTCTCATAAAGAAAAAGAATAACGTTAAAATATTGATATGTTAAAATTAATTCCAGTTTAAATTATATTATATCTTTAACATGATTTGATACATGATTTTTACAGTATAAAATAAATGAATGGAGTGTTGATTTTGGTGTTTTTGACTAAAATTTATCAAGATGTAACAAAAATAATTGGTATCCAATATGGTATACTTAGTTCGTACAGTGTTTTTAATTGCCAAACTAATTCTCGCATATTGATTGATGTTTAGGTACGTAACATACCGCTGCTTCTTTTTCCAAAGGAATTCTCGCATATATACCATTTATTTGCTACTCTTTTATACATGTATATTTTTCTCCGTGGCAATACATGTATTTCACTTAATTAGAATTCTCATCATTTTTCGTCCTTCATTTAAACAAATGCTGATATTGGTCTATTTTCATTCCTATATGTTTTCGTGTTACCAAATTTTAAATGTCCTTTTATCATCATTACTATTTTTCTTGTTCTCATGATATCTTTTCTGTTTCGTGTGTTCTTTCTCATCTCTGGTGCTGTACTGTGACGTCATTTTCTTTGGTTGTTGGTTTGCATACACACATCTGCTATTCTTTATAATTATTTTCTCCGTTTATGCAATCACAATCTTTTACTTACGTTGTTATTTCGCCAGAAATAAATATAATTTTAAGGAACGATTTTAAGTTACGTTAATTATGTATTATGTACAAACATTCTATATTCATATCAACAACATTTCCTTCACTCTTTATTCCATGAGTTCATCGCACTTTTCTCACTCCAAAATATATTGACACAAAAAAACGAATGTGTACTCGTCATAATCACGTATTCCTTAGCATCAGACATTTACGATGCATTAGTAGGACCGCGATCATTTGGTTGTGATTGGTCTGTCACTTTCGTAAGACTTCCTCATACGAGATAAATTTACCTCATGATAAGAAAATGAAAACAGGCACTTATCAATCCAATCTCTAATAGAATTTTTATAAATATTTTCTCGGCATTGGTTAAAAATCAAAGTTAGCCGTCAACACTGATAAAGCCTACCTGTGTGTTTTAAACGATCAAACAGAACGTGGTAGCTAATTTCAAACATCGTTACGGTACTGATCAACGAATCTGGGATGATTTTACGGGCAATTATGTTCGCCATGGTGAAGACCTGGAGATCTCTGATGGTCATCTCTCATATGAATTCATATTAATAGGCGCACTTTATGTGAACGCACTTTCAAGCTGCTATCATTGCTAATGGGGGACTGTGAGAGGCTTTCCGTTAAATGATCAAGATACTTTCAGAATAATATTTGACAGCCACTCCGATCGGAACGGAAGCCATTATAGAACAAACCATGAAATCAATTAAGCGTGAAATGTGAATCATATAAATTCATTTTCTGATAATATTCCAACTTTAATCATACTTGTTACTCAATAACGAAATAAGATAGCGCGATAGCCGTTGTGTCAAAAGTATTGTTTGAAGTTAGTTTCGGTACGTTGTCAGTATTTACATGCGTTAATGAATTTGGTCTCTAGCGTCAAATGTGATATTTCGTAAAAATGTAATTCATCGTCAGGTATTGTTGTGAAAAACAAATTTGTTATGACTATAAATGATAAATTTGCTATTTTCTAAATTAACTTAATTACCTCCACAATTCTCCTTATAAACAAGGATATACATGATATCATATATACACTGTGTCATTTATTAGTATACAATGACACAGAATGATAATTTTTTCAATGAAAATTATTTAATGTTGCAAGGCTTTTGTTAATTAGATTTTAATATTTCTAACTTTGACTAAATTTAAAACTAGAAAATGTTTGGAATAACATAATAATGATTATTTCGAAAACAGATTTATTTATAGAACGACCCGATAAATAAATACTTCTTTTGGCTATGTGTACACAATATTGATCAATATCATTTAGATAATTTAACATAATCCCAGCAGATGAATCCTGACAAATACTCAAATAGATCGATATGCTTTATTTGGCTTCATTACAAAGCGATACCAGTGACTGGGGTACATGTACTTAACAGAAGAGTTTAAACATGCTTTTGAAACAGAAAATGGGTCGCGTGTTAGCTTTGATGTAAAAACAAGATGCAGCAGTATTAGGGCAAAATAAGTTATGTATGTTTTATTTTGTATAACTTGATTTTTAATTTAATACTAGAAATTTCATTAAAATGAAATAAAAAAATAAAACGTTACGATTAGTAAATGACAATTTATTTTCGAAAAGAAAGCAAGAACTCATTTTACAACGTTTCTACTCACTTAAAGGTTACATTCCTCGTTGACTTAGATAAACAAATCAATATGTTTATTCATACATATTGCCTTCAGTTATAAGGTTCCAGTTGCTATCAATGGCATCAAAATAAACAACAACTCAGCCAAGGGTAAGATCCAAATAGTACTTATCACTAGCACAACACAACTACCTAACACCAGGAATAAGAAAACATTACAATGTTAGAGTTAAAGCTGGGTGGCCGAAATTGGCCGATTTAATTAAACTGACCCTCGGTAAAGACGTTGGTTCGATCTATGTGTTATTGTTATCATAGTCTGTTGTCGATTCACCGCCATAGGTGAGAGAAGTCGGTGTTGTGTCAGGTTTGAAAGGAGAAGTGTGTCCATGTCATGACTTGATTAACTTATAAAGCCGTCGGCGGTATTTATCATTACTGATTTGTGTTGGTTTCCATCTTCAGGTTTACCTCACATGAATTCACCCAGCGACTCGAATCATTCCAGCGATGTGTCCGCCACGGAGAACCATTCTACTGTTCATAATGACATTACAGCCGTAAAATCGGAATTAAACAGTTCAGAGGACTGCGACAAACTTAGTGACAATGAGGGTGATGATTCGCCTGGATCAAACAACAATGACGGCCAAAAGAAGAGGAAACGAAGGGTGCTATTTTCAAAAGCTCAAACGTATGAACTTGAAAGGAGATTCCGTCAACAGAGGTATCTCAGCGCACCGGAACGTGAACATTTAGCTAGTATAATTAGGTTAACACCGGTACAGGTGAAAATTTGGTTTCAGAATCACAGGTATAAGTTGAAGAGGTCTCGACAAGAAAAAGGGTTAGATCTGAATCCATTACCATCCCCAAGACGTGTGGCTGTTCCCGTGCTCGTGCGGGACGGTAAACCATGCCAACCAGGAATGAACGGTATGGTTAAGTCACAGGAACCGTTACCAATGCAACCTAACATGCACTCACCAGTGAATATGAACAGCAGTTTGAGTAATATGAACATGAACCCAATGGGATCGTTAACCATGAACAATTCTATGAACTCAAGTTTACCAACATCGATGAATAGCATGAACATGAGCTGTTCGTATAACTCAATGGGATCTATGAACGCAATGAATTTGAACATGAACATGAATATGAACAACATGAATGTGTTGCCAAGTTACAGTCACCCGTTGATGCAACCACAAACTCGGTGGTGGTGATCGTTCACAAAACGGATCTGTGTTTTAATAGAAATTGTGAATTTCAAAGTCAATCTCACAGAATGATGTAGAAGTTAGTTCGACAAAGTTGGCACAAAGTGCTATTTCGCTTTCAGTTTTCAAAGTCGTATTTTTCTCTTTGAACACTCATCAGAAATGTGTTTTACATGGCGATTTTTTAATAGTGCAAAACATTAATTTATTGATTTAATATTAAGTGCTTTATAGAATATTTCCGACATTATTGTATAGATTTGTTCGTTCGCCATCTCCATCGTATGCATCTACTCCATTTCTGTGTTTATCTATGATGCCATTGTGTATACTATATTTATATTGAATCGGAATGAAATATCATGACATGTTTGTCCAGGACTTTTTGTTTTGCATTATGTCATTTTATATATAATACAATACCCTTAGAGTACACATGTGTCGGTAACAACACAACACACACACTATTAGAGTTAAATTTACAAATCCAAGTGCTTGTTATTTTAACGATTTTTCATCTTAGACTAGCAGAAATCCGTTTAAATAAGAGAATACAGTATTAAAGTCATTTCTCACCATTGTTTTCAACACTTAGTCTAGTTAGTTTTTGGTGCTTAAGAGTGTTAATAATTCATTAAAAGATATCTGCTAATTTATAAATACTTGCAATATTTTAGCGTTTGACAAAGAGGCAATGGTCAATGAAAATATAAAAATACTAAATTTTATTTTGAATTCAAAATCTTATTTTCTTCTACTTTTCAAACTTTCGATGTTAATATCAGCGATATTTAACACTGTAAGATTCGCCAACACTGAAGGTTTGATTGCAATATCTGTGATTTTGACTGTCATGTTTAACTCTATGCGTTTCGTTGACATTATAAATATATTATCAAAACTGCTGTTTCCATATGGAACACAGTATTAAAGACAAGCATGATATAATCATCTTTCCAAACAAACTGAGAGTAGATAAAGTAGAATAAATAAGATAAAGGTGCACCATACAGCTGTTTCGTCCTTTTAGGTCTCTTCAGAGAAGCTAAGGGCTTTTTGTTGATAAGGCGAAGAGATTGGGGACTAAACGAATCATAACAACATCTGAGTTTTATTTTCCTTTTGAGATAGTAGATTGGTTCGGTATTTTTAATCAAATTCAGAATTCAAAATTGAAAATTATCAATTGTATTTCCGAAAATTTTCACAATTCGTGGACCATAACTCTGTCGCCAATTCCAATTATAAGTATATATGTTTTTGTTTTTGTTTTTTTAACATTTCATCTTCTATGATTTTATGTTTCGCTCTTTATCAACCATCAATGGTTGTAACCCATTTAGAATGTAAATGAAATGTATCCATATTTTAACAACACTATGTTTCGTTCTCATGCACATCCTTATACTATGTATTCCCTCAATCATCACCACACCACCGCTGTTGCTCGACCTTTATTTCCCCTTTCCGGCATACAATTGCATTATAAGTCATTGTTAGTTCCATTTCCATTATTACAATATCCACACGATTCTCCAATTATACACATGACATTGTACTAACAGTTCTCGAGGGGTGCCTTATTGGGATTTATAAACATGACATTGTACTAATAGTTCTCGTGGGTTGGCTTATTGGGAATTACAAACATGACATTGTACTAACAGTTCTCGAGGGGTGCCTTATTTGGAATTATCAAAGTTGATAAATTTTCCTTAAAGTTTAGTTCTGGGGGGTCTTTTGTGCATTCAAAATATTTTTCAAACATGTTTGATATGTTTCCAGTCTTCTTACTGGGTAAGCTCAAATGATCATCACTTCAGATCCCTAGCACCACTGACGAATCCTATATTCTCATTGTTGCATCTGTGATTCGGATTGATCTTGACGGCGCTAAAGTTAGCCTTTTGCGGATTTTGTCACTACTTAAAAGTTTTTAATTAATTGTTACATTCTTTCAATAGTTTGTTTGTTTGATTAATTTACGTCCTATTAACAGCAATGGTCATGTAAGGACGGCCTCCCATGTATGCGGTGTGTTGCGTGTATGTTGTGCGAGGTGCGTGTTTCGGGAGACTTATGCGAATATTGTTTAAATTACTATTCTATTAACAGGTGTTGTGGTAAAGGGTATCCTTCCCTTAAGCGATGCTTATCGTCCTATGAACAAGTATGCCCAAGTAAAGAAGACCTCTAAAGCATGTCATGTTCCGTTTTTGGAGACTGGTATACGTTTCGCGTTGTCTCCTTGTAATAGTAGAATTCCCTCATATTTTACAACGCTTTCTCACTAAAGCATGCAAACCAAAGACAAAAACCAGCACATCACATATTCCACGGTGCGGGGCCTTGTAGAGGATAAAAAAAAGTAATGCGGAATTATGTGTTAGGGGGAAGACTTTTTAAATACCCCCCCCCCAGAAATTATGTTATCCCTAATCCCTAATTTAGTCGCCTGCACTATCAAGCAATTGGGAAAAGCAAGGCTAATACAAACGTCGTAAACACTGACTATGTCAGTGACAGGACCAATACACATCTCGTCGTAGAGTTCTTGTCAAGCAAAGCGTTCAGGCATTCAAATACGTCTTAGTAAGGACATTACGTTAAGGTTCTCTTATCAAAAACATATAAACCTAAACATGAAAAATAAACCGATTTCACTTACCTGCATATGTCACAAGCGTTTCGTGAGCTACACACACCTAAATAAACTTTATTGTAGGTTCGATCTCTTTTATGAAAGAAAGATAGCTGAGGGAGTAAAGGCCATCCGTCAAGGGCAGGTTTGAAGTCCATCTTCATTCGTTTTCTACGCAATTCGTATTATAATTATCCTATAGCCTAGATTCATATACATTATATTAAATGAGTGTTCATTTTAAATGAGATTTTATGAAATAAGTTTTTGCTATTTAAGCTAGCATTGGCGAGCACAAATAGAAATAATCGAGACGAGTTTCATAAAATGTCATAAAATTAACACAATGTGCTTTTTTTACATAACTAACCTACATTTCGAAGAATCTCAACGTAAAGATATATTACAAAAACTCTGCGAAAACCGCCATTTTGTCCAAACGTCCTCGAATCCTGAAGTCACGTCATTATTTACTAACGTCAAGGCATGACGTCACAATACGTTTCCAGCCAATGGAATGTTCCCGAGGTTATATTACACTAGTCATTATTTAATAACATAGATGTCAGACTAATTATGTGATAAATTGAGAAAAGTCTTAGGAATAGACCCACTCGGAATAACTATCATGCTCTAAGGGAAGGTAACAACAGAGGCTTAAAATCATACTTATAACTACACGAGAAAGAACTTAACATATTAAAATTGAACTCCCAAAACATATTATTGTTGTTTATATACACGTGTGTTAAAGTTAATTGAACTCTAGGCTTCTTACTATTGTTTAATTTTCCATGAGGTTTAACATGTAAAAGTCCAGTAAGACCATTTTTAGAATATGCCAAAGACGAATATTAATAAGATATGTGAGTGTTATTACCGAACAATTTAGATACTACCATAGTGTCAATGACATGTAAGATAACATAAAATGACGTTCCTTTTAACTAAAAGAAAATAACGACACTTAAAAAAATACACAAAACACAAATGTAAGTTTCTTAAAGCGAGCAGCCATACCCGACATGTATACCAGAATACATTTCAATTGATCTCATGTAAAACTAATACGTGACAATATGTTTTCGTCCTTGACTAAAAATCTGTAAAACACCCATCCTCCGGACTTCGGTTCGGCTTTTACTTTAGTATTAACGTAAGCATGTGTCAAGTAATTTTCGCCCTGACATAATATCCGGCCTTATGAGGATGACCGATATTATACATTGTATATAAGTATCACAAGTTGATAAGGAACGTCAGCATAAGGCGGAAGTTTACATGTCAAGATAAACGTTACCATGGATACGCTTTCAGCCTCCACACACTTTTCATGTTCAGTTGATGAAGGAAATGATGCACATGTCAATTCCATATTTGGACATAGGGTATGGTAATTTTGGATGGATAGTCAGACAAGACTAAATATGCTAATATGTCTGAATTAATGATTCTTAATACATTTATCAAAACAAAATTATATCCAGCGAAGTAAATAGGTATTTAACTGAAGCAAATTGCACAAATTATTTAGATATCTAACAGACATTATTTTTTTCAATAATAAATAAAAAATGGAAATTAAAACGAGGAATAAACGTATATAAAATCCAATGATTGCAACAAGTAATTATTATGATAACGTTATATGATCTCATTACGGATTAATAAATAAAAATTTAATTTCGCTGAATTCCAAATTAATTCCGAAGTTGACGATAGAACTACGTTTGATTTATTTTATTAAATGCTTAGCCAAGGATAACCTCTGGATAGTCCTTATCGTGTCCAGGGTGATGGAGTTTATATTCAAAAAGTAATAATTGATGGAGTTGGTTTTTATCGTGAACTGTTACAGGTATAATCTGTATTGTTTACGAGGTACTAAGGATGATTCAACTACAGCATAGCTCGACATTAAACACACGTCAGATATCGGGAACTGTCACTTGAATTTCATATTTCAATAATTAAATTTTACTGGTTGGTTCTTTATGTTAAATTACAGGTAAGCTCATAAAAGGGCGTACTGTGATTGGGTATAGGGGAAAGCTGGAGTACCTACAGAAAAAAACACCTACCTACGGTCAATCTGTCAATTATCTCACGCAAACCGCGACCGAGAAATAGTGATACAATGAATGAAGTCCGACATCTAAATAGCCAATTAACCATAATTTGATATTACTTTTGTATGGATTATCACATGACACCAATCACGTTGTGTGACATGAAAACTTAAGCAAGTTGCACGGGAAGTTTTGATTTTTTTTGTTATTCGACTGTGACATATATATTTTATGTCTCGATCACAAAATTTTCATATACAAAACGGTAGTTTGATAAAAACGTTGGTATATTTTGTAAGAAAAGTTTTGTAATTACTGAAAATACATTGTAAGAGTTTTGATAGACTTGATCAAGTAAACATAAACAAAACATATTAATATTTTTTTTAAATGATCATAAAATCCCTAATTTATTGTGAGGTTTTATAAAATATATTTTTTTAAATAAATACTTTTTATAATCTGACATTTTAGTAGTATGCTTATTAATTCCCAGAATCTGGGGAGAGAATGACAGTTTTCGACCGATAAATCCGTCTGCCGAAAAAAACTAATAAGGGTTTTAACTATTACTGACAAGTTAGGGAAGTAACATAACAGATAAAAACAATTCTGCGTCTATCTCCGGACTCTGTTATTATCAATGGATGTAATAATATTTTCATTTGTTAGCTTGACATGAATAAACAGAGCGTTTGTGTCATACACCTAATTTACTGGGTCAACTTATCGGGGCCTAGTGGTCTCGCAATAATCTTACAAATAAATCTGCCCACCAAACCCGGTGTAATACTGACTGGTTGTGTATGCCATGTGATGAATTAAAAACTCAAAATTAACATGTTATTATTCTAGGCGTATGTTTTATTATGACTAAGCTAACCAGACGTTTCGATCTGATTCATAGCAGTGTTTAACGATTTTTGTCTCATCGATTGTTGGTCTTAGTGCCGATAATCTGCTACCATTAGCACTACGGGTAGGCCTCATCACTTTGCCATCCTCGCCACGTGCGCACGTGCTACGGACCTGTATCGGAATCACTTAATTACAAGATACTATTAGCTATTAAAACTACTCCGACAATTTTCCTACTATCCTTTCTCGGGCTTTTATATCCTTAATTTCACAAACCGGGTGAAAGTAATTGTTTTGCTATGGCGGGATGACAACGTTAAACGTCACACTACCATAGAAGGCCCGGTCTCCGTCATCAGCTCCGAATTTAGAACTTCGTTGGCATGACTTCGTATTAAGCTGCGGCAGGACAAATTAAAAGCGCTTCATGTAGGAGCATCGCGTGCTTAGGAGCGGGCGATTTAGTCTAATCAACATCTAACTACCGGGATGAATATTATACGATCCTCCAATAGCTTAATTGAATGTCGGGTAACTTTGGAACGAAGGCTTTGGCGGCTTTTAACGATTCTATAAGAGTCCTAGTGAAAATGAAAATTTTGAATAGAACAGTATAGAAATGGAAAGAGAGAGGAAGACCTCACAGATACCTTTTTAATGAGTGCCTGTCGCGAACCTGTGACGTAAAATGACCCGTTTGGTCCATACAATTGACAGCCCAGTGGGAAACCATCGGGCCAGGTGTTGATAACTTGGGACTTCCCTTTCAGAGCGCGCTAAGGCAATTTTCCGCCACGTTAACAATAGTTCGAGGTGCCATAGTTGAATAATATACGGAATTAAATGGTATAACATCGCATTTAGTGACCCGTGTTAAATTTATACACAAAACATTCCATTGAATTTCGATAGGGAAATATTAAATAGATAGCGATTATATGGCTGCACTTCTCGGTAAGGCAATCACACATGTAAGTTTATCCTACCAAATGACCAATTGATAACTCACACCTGATATGCGTCGTCAAAAATAAATTTACCTCCCCAGGGCTCCGTGCCATGTTTACCATCGAGACAGCACCATATACGACCAGGGGGTTGTGTAGCAGTCAGCTAAAATACTATAATGAAATATATATATATATAACTAAGTAATGTCATCTATATTACGTATACAATATGGACAAGATATGGGAGATCTATATCTGATAAAATTTAATAAGCGACCGTCAAACGGCCTTTTTTCTGCGTGTTCAGTACATTTAATCAAGGATTTATTTTCTATTCGGTTCTCATTACATTTTTCTTTATAAACAGAAAGTGTTGTAAGGATTTTTGTTTTCCGTGTTTTGGGTCTGAAAAAAAATTCCATGTTGTCCCTTAATCCAAACAATGCCAATTAAAGCCTCATGTTGTCCATACATGTACATAGTCGGTCATGTCAATTGCAGTCCATACTCAGTCCGTTATATGATCCTCCATAGGCAAGAATAAATCATTCATGCAAACTTCCGCTGTAATATTCCAGATTTAGTCGCCATTTTACAGTCACCTCTAGTCCAGATTTTGGTCGGTTACATCACAGTTCCCTGCAGTTTTGATTTAGTCGGTCATGTCACAGTAATAATCCCTTGTAGTCCAAACTCAATCAGATATGACCCATTGGCCTTTTACATGTCTCCTGAAGCCCGCCGACTTTTTTTGCTGATGGGTCTGTGGACTTTGAATCCCAGATTCGTTCACATGCATTGGTGACCAGGCCATCGTGCGCCCCGCTTACTATCAGGATTATCAGGAAGTTTGTTTTAGTGCCAATCGGAGGAGGTGGAGAAATGTGCCCCCTAATGATAACTAAACCATTGTTTGGTGATAAGAAACCTTGACAAGGCGATCTGTTTGTTCGGCAAACATCGGGACCCGAAATAAACACGGTGGCCGCCGTACCAGAAAAGGTGTGCCAGGTGACTCTAGGTCACTGTATCCTACAGGACATGTTATAGACAAGTGTGTCATCTAATTGAACAATATTACCAACAATAGTATAAACTATAGTATAAGTATTTTATTCCACCTTCGTCATGAATAAATTTCGTTCAAGATTGATTTGCCATTTATTAGGGAAATTAAGTGTTTAATTGTATAACATCGTAGAACCGCCAATGATATTACAGAAAGAATTACATTACGTCGAAGAACTTTTCGATATTGTACAATATGATTACTTCAGGTTGAAACAAGGATTTTTTAAACCTAAAATGTGAAATTTTACACAGTTGTATCTAAAGTTTCTTTTTCCCTTTTAGCAAGTAGAAAAGGTTCTTTATTAACCAGTACATGCATGTAATGATTACATATTTATATTTTCGAAAAGATTCAATTGGATAGTTTTAACTTATTTCACGAAGAACCCTTTATACCAATATCACTAAGCTGAAATGTTATACTTAATAATGTTCGATCCTAAATAAAGTGAACCGTTTACATTTTTTATTCCTGTCCTGTATTGATCAGACATTTGTACAAAATCAGTATTTAAGCTCGTGACAAAACCAAACTAAACTTCGTCACACGTTGGCGAGGCGACTGTCAAACGCGGGCCAAACCCTGTCGACAAAACGTCTGGCAGAAGAAACGGCGACCATACAAATCTGATCCGTAAATAAAATGTCAAGTCACGAAGGCCCCCTCCACAAACAGTACGATGGTTTACTCAGATGTACCTCCGAAATCGATATACCTCACTTCCAAATCTTTGTTTAGCTTGTTCATAAATTAAGAGACCGTTAATAGCATATGCTTATTCAAATATTTGAGAACAAGCTATCATATTAATGTTAGGCTTCATTCGATGATCGGGCGTTTCCGTTTGTCTACGGATTTCTCCGTGTTGCCATGGATACTTAAAGGCTTAGTTCCGGTGTGGTGTATGCTACTAGAATGGAGAATGGCCTTTGATCGTGCTGAGGAGCCCCACTTAATTATGAACATACAGGCAATATTTGCCTTCCGAATAATAGCGTCAAGCTCTACCAATGAGTTTCTGTTCTAGCCAAATAAAGTAGACGTACAAACATTGTCTGTTTCAGTGAAATCGAAACGGAAACGAAGTGTAAGTGGGACGGAATACAATTGCAAGTGTACGAGAAATCGGCGAAAGGGACACAATGACTGAATTTTCGATACCAGAAGTGTTTTCTTTTATTGAAGTTCTGTTGGCGTTTCAACACGCATATAATATCGTATATGCATATACAACATTATTATTTTCCTGAAATCTCTTTATATATAGATATTCAAACAAAGACTATCGAAATGTTGTATCTGGGTTTGAAGATCGTGGTAAACATTGGTGCTTTATCATCGCATGTTTAGTATTTGATCTGAAATGATTTATATTCAGTGCTTTTAGAACAAACCAATGCGTATACATGTTACATATTTCAACCTTTGAATGTACTTCAATGTAAATTTAACTCCATTTAATGGTTCTGAATCCAATTTAATGCATGGCCATTTGTGGACTGGTATATTTTAGTTTTGGGATGGAAAAAACGGAAACAGGAAAACACTCATTGTTTTCTGTCTAGTACCTGATCAGTAGATTTTAAACCGGCGAACTATTTATAGAATGTCGGACACCTTGACCGTCCGACAAACGCATGGTAACTATAACATGTCTTGATCAAGGGACATAACCCAAAGCCTTCCTCGCAAGGAGAAGAGTTTGTTTGATTATTTATGTAAGGACAGCCTCCCAGGTATACAGTGTGTAGCATGTGTGAAGTGCGAGGTGTGTGTTTTGGGAGACTGTGGTATGTTCGTGTTGTGTCTTTTTGTATAGTGGAACTGTTGCCCTTTTTATAGTGCTATATCACCGAAGCATGCCGTCAAAGAACCAAGCAACATACCCCACCCGGTCACATTATACTGACAACGGGCGAACCAGTCGTCCCACTCCCTGTATGCTGTGCGCTAAGCAGAGCAGAAACTACCACTTTTAAAGACTTTGGTGTATCTCGACCAGGAGATTGAACCCAGAGTCTTCCTCACAGGAGCGAACGCTCAAGTCAAGGCCAAAAGTGAGGCGGTGACAAGGGATGCGTTAGGAAAAATAAAGTCAGGTAGGAAGAAGATAAAAGACAAGATCCTAAATTTTGTCGCCTTTTACAATCATGCAATAGGGGCAGCAGGTACAATTCTAACGCCCTAACTGCAGGGCTAAGGAGGAGAGTTCAACTCATGACCAAAAAGAAGTAGTGTCAGGGGAGTCGTTAGGAAGATATAAACGATAAATTCTCAAACTTAATCGCCTTTTACGTTATCAAGCAATGGGGTTGTTTGTTTGATTAACATCCTAATAACAGTAAGGTATGGACGGCCTCCCATGTATGCTGTGTGTTTTGTGTATGAAGTGCCTGGTACGTTTTGGGACACTGCTGTATACAAATATTATGTCTTCTTGTATACTGGAACTGTTTCCCTCTTTTAGTGCTATATCACTGAAGCACGCCGTCGAAGACTCCAGCAACACCCCCACCCGGTCACATTATACCGACAACAGGAGAACCAGTCGTCCTTTGGTGCTGAGTGCTAAGCAGGAGCAGAAACTACCACTTTTATAGACTTTGGTGTGTCTTGGTCAGGGGACAGGACCCAGAACCTACTTCACAGGGGCGAGCGCTACACAAAAGGCCAAAAGTGAGGTGGTGTCAAGGGAGACGTTAGGAAGAAGAGAAAATATGAGATCCTAAATTAAGTCACCTTTTACGATCATGCAATATGGGCAGCGGGTATACTTCTAACGCCCTATCTGCAGGGCTGATGACAGCAGGTACAATCCTCAGGGCAGTGCATTGAACAATCTGAATATCAGTATTAAACAGAAAAACACAATCTGATTACAACTACCGTACCGAAGAATTTATTTGGCCATCAACGTCGTTAAGAACAATCTGACAACGAGCATCGCATTGAAGAATCTCACATCGAACATTGTTCCGAATAATCTGACCATGAAGGACGTTCTGAACAATCTGACCATGAAGGACGTTCTGAACAATCTGACCACAACCATCATATTTGAACAAATCGACCAAAAACACTGTTCTGAACAATTTGACCACGAACGTCGCACTGAACATTTCGACCACGAAATCGTCTGAACAAAATGATTATGAACATTGCTCAGGACAATGTAATCATGAACGTCTCACTTGAGCAAAAGAAAAAAATTGCTGCATTTAAAAACATCTTAAAGGGACAATTCAGTCTATGAACACATTAAAGTTTGCAAATATATACGAAGCAAACTAGTTCTGATGGATGTTAGTTTAGTTGGTTTTACTGCGATATGCCAGAAAAGCCCATGGTGGTGAAATGTTCAAACTCGCTTGCTGTCCGCTATTACACATTGTCGGACGTCTTGTATGCTGAATCCTGGCCTTTGCTCGTGGAGTAATGCAGTCTTTGCCCATAATTACCTAAATCGCTCTTACATTAGTGTGTTTACCTTATTATGTGCATGTTCCTGTCTAAAAAAAACAATTTTATCAACTCCTTGGTGGTTATATATTGCATTTGTTTAACTTTTGTGACTTTGGCTCGGGTGTGGGTACAGAGTACATATTGTACATGCTTAATCGTATTGCTATACCATTTGAAGCTTCAACGGTATCAATTAAAATACTTAAAAATGACATGAAATTTTCCCATATTTTATGTTACATGGTTCATAAGGAATATAAAACAATACATTTATGCCATATCTTGCCTCGTGGTTATGTAACAGAATTAGCCTCACTTAATTGTCCCTTTAACACAAATGTTGGTACACTTGGCAAAATTTAAGAATAAATACCCTTTCAATGGTGCTATATGACAACATCAGTTCCGGTAAAATTGATAATTGGTCGCCGGAAATAGTAGCAGATTTACTTGGATACGAGTGACTGAGGGTATCCATCCTCGTGATGAGCTCACAAACCGTAATCGTAAAATTGTCGGGAGGATTTATAAGCACCTGTATATCTGACTACAGGTAAACACGATCATCCGGTGGTTATAGCTTTATGACTGATACCGAGGGTCGTAAATCACATATAGAGAATGCTCAACCGGGACGCAAGATATGCATTCAGTAATAAATTACAATAACCGGTTACAGAGCCGGCTGTCAGTCAATGATCATATAGCTAATATACCCTAAGGTACTGGTCTTCAAAACAACCTAATTAGCGATACAGAAACACTGACCATAACAGATTGGTTGATAGGATGTCACCTACAGACAGAGAGTGTCATGCCTAAACAGAAGATACTTGTGATTTGTCTCCGTATCATACCATGCAGTATGGTATTATGTGACTTATACCCTATAGAAGGTTACAATGTCACTTATACCCAAAAGAAGGGTACAATGTCACTTATACCCAAAAGAAGGGTACAATGTCACTTATACCCTATAGAAGGGTACAATGTCACTTATACCCTATAGAAGGGTACAATGTCACTTATACCCTATAGAAGGGTACCGTGTCACTTATACCCAAAAGAAGGGTACAATGTCACTTATACCCAAAAGAAGGGTACAATGTCACTTATACCCTATAGAAGGGTCAACTAAGTGTCACTTATACCCAAGAAGGGTACAAGTACTTATACCCTATAGAAGGGTACAATGTACTTATACCAAAAGAAGGGTACAATGTTACTTTTACCCAAAGAAGGACAATGTCACTTATACCTTATAGAAGGGTACAATTACTTATACCCTATAGAAGGGTACAATGTCACTTATACCCAAAAGAAGGGTCAATGTCACTTATACCTATAGAAGGTACAATGTCACTTATACCTATAGAAGGGTACAATGTCACTTTACCCTATAGAAGGTACAATGTCACTTATACCCTATAGAAGGGTACAATGTCACTTATACCCTAAGAGGTACAATGCACTTATACCCAAAAGAGGTACAATGTCTACTATGAAGTACCCAAGAGTACAATGTACTTATACCCAAAGAAGGGTACAATGTCACTTATACCCTATAGAAGGGTACAATGTCACTTATACCTATAGAAGGGTACCGTGTCACTTATACCTATAAGAAGGGTACCGTGTCACTTATACCCTAAAGAAGGTACAATGTACTTATACCCTATAGAAGGGTACAATGTCACTTATACCCTATAGAAGGGTACAATGTCACTTATACCCTATAGAAGGGTACAATGTCACTTATACCCTATAGAAGGGTACAATGTCACTTATACCCTATAGAAGGGTACAATGTCACTTATACCCTATAGAAGGGTACAATGTCACTTATACCCTATAGAAGGGTACAATGTCACTTATACCCTATAGAAGGGTACAATGTCACTTATACCCTATAGAAGGGTACAATGTCACTTATACCCTATAGAAGGGAATGGTACAATGTCACTTATACCCTATAGAAGGGTACAATGTCACTTATACCCTATAGAAGGGTACAATGTCACTTATACCCTATAGAAGGGTACAATGTCACTTATACCCTATAGAAGGGTACAATGTCACTTATACCCTATAGAAGGGTACAATGTCACTTATACCCTATAGAAGGGTACAATGTCACTTATACCCTATAGAAGGGTACAATGTCACTTATACCCTATAGAAGGGTACAATGTCACTTATCACATCAATGTCACTTATACCCTATAGAAGGGTACAATGTCACTTATACCCTATAGAAGGGTACAATGTCACTTATACCCTATAGAAGGGTACAATGTCACTTATACCCTATAGAAGGGTACAATGTCACTTATACCCTATAGAAGGGTACAATGTCACTTATACCCTATAGAAGGGTACAATGTCACTTATACCCTATAGAAGGGTACAATGTCACTTATACCCAATAGAAGGGTACAGTGTCACTTATCACATCAATGTCACTGCTAACTTTTGGTTGGTTGGTTGGTTGGTTAGTAACGGTTAATTTCTATTTACAGGCAGGGTCATATGGACAGTCTCACGTGTATGCAGTTTGGTAACTGAGTGTGTGTTTTTGAAAACTGCAATATGATTATGTTACGACTTTTTGTAATTGTGGAACTCTCACCCTTTTATAGTGTTATAATATAAATCATGCATGCTTTTAGAACAGTGATACAGCATAACAAGAAGCCCGTGGACCATTTGATAAAATTAATTGTTATTTACTAGCCAACTGTTTTTTGTCTTTTGTTTATGAAATAGGAACATAGATCTAATAGGTCTACATACAAAGTTTCATTAAGATTGGTGCATATCAACTCACATTATCGTGTTTACAAGGTTCAATAATTATTATCGCAAAGAGAAATAACTCTATAATTAAATTAGTGTCGAATCAAGCTGATATTTGAATTTGCCCGAGATCTATCCAATGTTAGACTTCATACAGAGTTTCATTCAGCTCGGTTTATATTTACTCAAGTTATCGCGTTTACAAGGTCAAATAATAATTATTAGTGTAAAGGACTATTACTCCGTAAATTACAGTCGAATCACGCTAATTTTCGAACTAGTCCGAGATCTTTTCAATATTAGTCTACATACATATATAAGTTTCATTAAGCTCGGTTTATATTTACTTAAGTTATTGTGTTCACAATGTATATTAATAATCAGAGTCGAATCAATCTGATTTTTTAACTTGTCCGAGATCTATCCAATGTTAATTTACATACAGAGCTTCATTAAGCTGAGACGGTTTATATTTTCTCAAGTTATTGTGTTCACAATGTGTATTAAGAGTTATTAGAGCAAAGAGCAATAACTCCCTTAATTACTATTGAATCACGCTAATTTTCGATCTCATTCGAGATCTTTTCAATGTTAATCTACGCACAAAGTTTCATTAAGCTCGGTTTGTATTTACTCAAGTTATCGTATTCATAAGGTCCAATAATAATTATTTGTACAAAGGGCAATAACTCCGTAAATTACTATCGAATCATGCTGATTTTCGAACTCGTTCGAGATCCGAAATGTTAAAGGACGACGGACCTATGGTTTGGTGACCTAATAAAAAGGGCAATAGTTCTAATCTACAAGAAGACACGATACGATTATACCACAGTCTCCAAAAACACGCATCAGACACTTCATACACGCTACACAGTGTATGCATGGAGGACCTTAAGACGTTAATTTAATCAAACAAACAAAGTATGCTTGTCCGTGTGAAAATCTAGACAAAATAGGAAAAACTATATGAAAAAAAACTAACCGCCTTATCATACAATGGGGTACAGGTACAATATTAAAGCCATACTTGTCGGCAAATCATATCCTACAGAAGTTCATGTCCCTGAACATTTTTCTACAGCAACAAAGTGGTACTGATGGTATGCCGATTCATTGCAGGGGACGCACTTGTATCCACGACTAGATACGCTAGAGGCCATAATGTTATAAATCTGATTTTCTTTCATTTTTTTCTTTATTTTTAGTGTCATTTTCATTTATGACCCAGAACACCAGACAACAAAATGTTTTAAATCAAACTTTTTACCCCTTGTATCAGAGTAAAGGTCGATGCTTTTGTTTGAAGAACTATTGTTTATTTAAGAACATGTACTTGATGACTACTGTGAATTTAAAGGACATATTTTATTGATATATCTATGGTCATTGGGATTGAATAACTCCAAAAGTAGGAGAGAACATTAAGGCCATGAGCTCCTATCTCCAGGAAATTATTGTCGTCATCAGTGTTTACATTTCCAACAATAGTTACGAAATAGTGCCCGATATTGTGCTTTGTTATTGATGTATTTATTCTTTTATTAAAAGTAAGTTATATTAACACAAATTAAACTTGGTCTGTATTTACATTGCCATATTTGAATTCAACATTGCTCTGTTCATTTCAGTTTAGTTTAAGTTTAGTTGTGATTCCCCAGAAAAATCGTTTAACTATAATAAAAAAATAATAAATTTTCATATCTGGTCTTCAAACATACGACATATGTGAATGAATGCTGGTATAATGATACATACTTTTACAACTAAGCCATCTCAGCCTCGAAATGTTTATGAATATATTACACCTCCAGTAACTATCGAAACTTTAAATGCACAATAGTTATATAGGAGTCAATCAAAATCACACGGGTCGTACCTTTTTTACCTTGTCGCAATGACAGAACCACTGTTTGACAGAGTACATAAACTTCAATGCCATCCCGGTCGTTCGGGCGCTTTAACATGGTGACAAATATTTAACTAATTCCAATGGTTACACCGTAACCAGGATCCATCACTCCCTTCTATTAACCCAGCTACTAAATCACAAACGTCGGTTTAACACCACCAAAATTTCACGTGCGAGCTATAATTTGACTCACATCAAATCCACAAAATGTGACTGCACGAGGAAAATGTTTTTGAATGAGTCGGCGGCCATGATTGATTTGCTTCCAATGGGTTGTAGAAGCGATTCAAGGGGATTAGCGATGCACAGAATGTTCTGAAAGCTGCTTAAGCGAATCTTAAACTATTCAATTACTAAAACCTTATGGATTGCCCAGTTCTGCTACAATAGAAGTGTTTCATGCTTTGTCGCTATGCTCGGATATCCGACTAAAAATCACAAACTCTCAATTGACCCAACCTAGTTGACAGGCACAAAGGTCCCTTCGGTGTAAATCGGAAAAAAAACCCATACATTTGTTAAGACTGTCCCAAGGTATGGTTTCTTCAAACTAAAGACATCATCATTTTATGGCCGAAATTCATGTATATTTTGCTACGTTATTGCAAAGGTATTATAGCCCGGTCTTCAGTAAAATTCGACATGGAATGGTCATTTCGATTTAATGAGGTATACGACAATGGGATGGTCAGCTACTGTCAACGATTTATTGTGATCAAGATTTGTAGACATATTGAAACAGGAAACGAGAGTTTTATTGGGTTGATTTTTCAACAAAGACCGGTTGAAACACAGATCTTTAATATTAATTTTAATGCAGCAGTCTTTTTTTCTTGCAGCAAATAACTACAATACAAAAAAAAATATGGAGTATAGAGGGAGGATATTGGCGCTAAATTATGATTGAGTGAATGTTTGTTTTCCTTTTTTATATAAATTCATCATTGCGCCCATGTTTAAAGAAAATGATTTTGCGCTAAAATTATGATTATCTTGAGTTATGCACGTTAATTGTATATGGTTTAAGAATCTACTTCTGATCAACCGGTCTTTGTAAAAACTAATGTGTGTGTGTTTTTGTTTTTTTCGTATTTCAAAGTTGTTTTTCACAATATGAAACTGTTTTTTGTGTAACTATTTATTTGTTATATTGTTGTCTTGATTTGCGGTTTTCTCTATCATAAAACCTTTACAGTCTTATAACAATGGCAACAGTTACTGGTTGTAAATATATGTCCAGCATTCAAGCAAATAATAATAATAATAAAATGAAAATAAATATTTATCATAATTCATGAGCAGCTTATTTTGTAAATAAATGTTAATTTCAGGGACAGAAATCAAAGTCCAGATGACAATCTTTTTTTAGATTGATAACAAGATTTGAATTGTGCTAGACATTTAATGCTTTTCGTATTGAAGGTAAGTGCTATCCTCATACTATTACAAAACAATGAGAGAGAAACGGTCATGGTATCTTTCTGCTTTATCGGGCGGGGTTAAAAAGTGTGTGACAACTGGTGTCGGCCGAGTGAAGAACGACAAACATGTCACCTGAACTCGTCCATCAACTTTGGCGTCATGTTACGTGAACGGGACCCATCAGTTCTATGATACCTGCCCGATTGCCTCCCCAAGCACATCCATCCGGACACATCGTTCCTTATCGGATCCGGATTTTAGTATGTCAACAAAGCGTATAATAGATAAAGAGGCGACCGGTTAGATATAGCCGGAATATCGATCGTAACCCATCATATTAAACCGAATTGGTTAAATACAATTATGCATTATACAGATTAGACTATCATGCGTGTAACAGGTAATTGGTCTTGTTATATGAACGTTATTGAGTCACGTGATCAACTAATCTCACTATATGTGGGTTGTCGGGACGAACGCGATCATGGCGTTTTATATTCCACATTTATTAAGTTGAAAAGCAGAAAACATGTTTGGTCTGAACATTTTCATATTTTGAACACGTTATCTACTTTAAATAGACCACTTTAAGCAGGAATATAGTGTATTAGTGATATTTCCGCGAATTCATTGTGAAGAAATCTAAATAAGCATTGAACGGCATTCCGTTTGCAATAATGGGAGTATATATGCCAACACCACAATGGCAAATTCAACATGAATCGCGTTGTTGTTATTCATACATCCAAAATTGCCAACTTAGAAAATTAAAGTTCGATGCTATTATTTACATTTGATATCAATTCTATTATAAAATCTCGAGATTTTGCATATTTCATTCTAACAGTCATCTTCCGTGATTTCTGGAACGACAATTGTTACGTCACAATGATAATGACGTCAAAATGAGCCAATAGCAATTATGTACTGAACAATGCCAACTGCGTTTGGAAAGGTTATATATTGGGGCTGCAGTGAAATCTAAATATATGCGCATACATCAATATTGGCAGACTAATACCCCCCCCGGTTCGGGCTAATTCGCGCTTTTAATTAGTAATAACTCCATAAATAGGAGACATTGCATAACTCTGTATCGTTTATTCGACTTCTCTTAATGTCAGGGTTCTGTGAACCAAATTAATCAAAATCTCTCAGGTAGTTTAGGAGAAGTTGGCCAGACAAATTGTGTTTGCCGCTAGGGCTAATTAGGCCTTTTAATTAGTAACAACTCCATTAATATGGGACATTGCAGAACCCTATAAAATTTACTAAATTCACCTTTATGCCAGGGTTCTGGGTACCAAATTTTATCAAAACATGTCAAGTAATTTAGGAGCAGTTCGCCGGACAAAGTTGTATATACAGACAGACGGACGGAAAACCAGATTCCAGTATGTCCACTTAACTTCGTTGCGGGGGATTTTAAAAATCGAATTTCTGATTAACAAACAACCAAGTCAAAAATATCTGGACGGTTAAAATAAAACATATCTGAAGCTTCAACTATGAATTTCGTCAAGGTCTGCAGAAAGAAAAGATCCAAACCGATATTGTTGATCCACCCATTCAAATTAATACAAAGCCACGGAAAAATGTAAAAGGCCATAATGTTATAAAAGCAAACAAACATATCACGAAAACTCAGTTTTAATGCTAGTCTATGTGATTATACCGTATAATATTTAAGTGTCTTAAACCTATTTTATTGCAGCAGCCTAATCCTACCTAGGTAAGTACAATAGCTCTATAGCTGGTAGTAATCCTACCTAGGTAAGTACAATAGCTCTATAGCTGGTAGTAATCCTACCAAGGTAAGTACAATAACTCTATAGCTGGTAGTAATCCTACCTAGGTAAGTACAATAGCTCTATAGCTGGTAGTAATCCTACCTAGGTAAGTACAATAGCTCTATAGCTGGTAGTAATCCTACCTAGGTAAGTACAATAGCTCTATAGCTGGTCCCTGTCCGTAACTAATACGTCTTCACCAAATAACAATAATGGCGAAATAGAATTTTAACTTCTTATATCAATCGTGTTTGTTGCCCCGAACGGATTTGCCTAGTTTGGATAATTTTGTAACTCCTTGTAACATCAATATATCTCTATAATTAACGTGGAAGGAGTCCGGAGTACCCGGGGAGCCCATACATCTTCACGTTTTATAAGTGATTCGAGCCCTGACCGTCTGAATGAAAGGAGGCTAAAATCGTTCTAAAACGATTTTGTACCTTGCCATCTTTTTAGCAGGACTTCAAAGTAACATAACTGGTTTAAACTGTTAGTTGAGAAGTTGACCTTCTTTATTTTCTCACCGGAGTTTGAACCGATACAGCACAGAATGATGACGTACAACCACGTGACACTCGATTAAGGTAAAGTATTTACCAAACAAAACAGAACATGGCAGGTTTGTATCCCAAACATGCCTATCATTTCACTAGCAGGCGGTCCAAGTAAAAGCCTCACCTGAAAACAGGACGTTTTATTTCAGCGCAGAGATACGAAACGTAAATTTTAAGATTATACGGAATACCTCCGAACTTCTACCTCGGTTGTGTAGTACATGTACCCGGAATACAAAATGAAGGCCATGGGTTTGTCTGAACACCCGGAAAACGGACCGCAGGTCAACGATACACACACGGTATACTGCAGCGGATGGTATCATAGCTGCATTTCTCAAATACCTGTGTAAGGCGTTGTTTATGATGGACATCTCCAAGTCATATATATATGTTTGTCCTAAATATTCATGAATCTTATATAAATTTTGACTATCAACATCTTAATATACAAAGTCATCTGATGACGGTGTCCCCTGTGTAAGGTATTACAAACTCTTAAAATGTGATGAAAGAATTTTCTTATTTAAATAAAGCTCAACGCATCTCTTTAAACAGAATAAAGGAAATAAGCCTTTATTTTGAAAATTATCTGTAACATAACTATGATTAAGGATCAAATCTCAAAAATGAAAGGACATTGTTTTAATGACTTTAGAATTTTGTCCATGTTATGTAATTCTGGTTGCAATAACACGTATTAAGAGAAGAAGACTTTTTGTATAAATTAGAAACTGACAGCGGATTACATGTGTCGAACTCAAAACCTATAGGTAGAGGCCTAGATAGATCATTAGGGCAACTAAATTTATATCTCCTATTTTTTTCTTCTTCCTAATGTGAAACCACCTCACTTTTGGCCTTTTGTTGAGCGCTCGCCCCTGTGAGAAAGGCTATGGGTTCAATCCCCTACGGATCCTGTCCAAGACACAGCAAAGTCGATTAAAATGGTAGTTTTTGTTCCTGTTTTGCGCTCAGCATACAGGGAGTGGGGAACTGGTTCGCCCGTTGTCAGTATAATGTGAGTTGGTGGGCGTCTTCGGGGGCAACATGCTTCTGTGATGTAGAATTATAAAAAGAGCAACAGTTTCACTATATAAGTATATACAACACGAATAACTTGCAGGTATGGCGTTAGAATTGTACCTGCTGCCCCTATCGTATGATCCTAAAAATTGACTTAATTTAGAATCTTTTCTTTTCCCTTCTTCCTAAGGTTTCCATTGACACTACCTGACTTTTGGCCTTCAGTTGAGCGTAGAGGTAGACTCTGGGTTTTGTCCAAACCAAACCACAGTCTCCCAAAACAAGCACCAAACACTCCATACACACTTCACACTGCATACATGAGAGGCCGCCCTTACATGACCCTGGCTGTTAATAGGACGTTGATTAATCAAACTAACAAACATTCTTTTATTTTTCACATTTGAAGTTGGTCGATATTAAAATTCAGGTTATTCGGCAAAAATCGACGTAGTGTGCTAGTTGCTGACATCCAATCAGCTTGTCCAGTTCCAGCAATTACTCCAAAGGCAAAGGCGAGCAATAGCCCAAAAAGCTGTTTGGCCGAGGCCATGAATTGGTAGAAAAATTGATATTGGCATGTACAGTAACTTGATGGTATACTTGCTTAATATAGGTCCACGTGTCTTTCACAACTTTATGAGAATGTCTCCAGCCATGTTGGACGAAATGGTGAACCGGCTTACTCTCTGACTGACCAAGAAATAAACAAACTTCATATCTAACGTGCCAGGTCCAAGGGGACCTCTGGTACTAGGTATAGGAACATGCAGTATGGAGAGTACCACATAACCCCAACAGCAAAGTTGTCAAGTAGTCTGTTGAGAGAGCAAAACTCTTCATCGGTTTTCTCACTAACTGGGGATCTGTTGTTTTATCATGGCCCTTCTTCCACCTGCCCTTCCTTTTTCAAACATCAGGAAGTGTCCCAGATGCATTTCCGACATCACCAGGAGCAACTTCTGGAGCCTCGTCCTCAGGAGGTGGGGTTGGAAACCTGCCCTAGCCAGGAATAGCACTGGGATGGGAGACCAAGGACACTGTTGTTAGAGGATGTGGTTTGAGTGATATAGCTAACTCTTCTGTCTCACCGGCAGCTATCTGCCTCTTCGACTGTTTCATTGATTTGTTTCGCATGTTGTCGCTGTAGTGGTGTTGTGAAAAGTGATGCCGAAAGGTCCGAGTGTTATTTTGAAAATAAATAATTTAGTGGATTTAAAAAAGTACTTAGTATATTTCATTAAAATAATTTCATTGTCTACTGTAGTGATTAAAGTGATTTGCGTTATACAGCTTATAGCCATATATTTATCAGAAAACTTTTTAGAAAATAAGTATCTAATGAGGGACTAGTTTTGTTTTGTAAATACTGACTGTTGTGTTCATGGTATGTGTGGTATGTGTGTGCGTGTTTGAAGAGCGTGGTTTGGGAGACTGCAGTATATTCTTATTATGTAATGTCTTCTTGTAAGAGAAACTCTTGTACATTTTGTAATGCTATCTCGATGAAGTATGCCGCCGAAAACACCAAATAAGCACGCCCTACTCGATCACATTATACTAACAACTGGCAAACCAGTCGTCTCACTCCCTTCAATCTGAGCGCTAATCAGGAAAAGAAACTATCACTTTTATAGATTATGGTGTCTCTGCCAGGGACAGAATTGCCCTGCAGGTAGGGCGTAAGAGCTGTACCTGCTGTCCCTATTGCATGGTCGTAAAAGGCGATTGAATCTAGGACTTTATCTTTTCTCTTCTTGCTAACTGACATTATTCTTCCTCACATCTCCCATGACACCTTGTTAATAGGACGTAAATTAATTTAAAAAAAACAAATTGAAAAAAACTAGTAATAATTAAACGTCCTATTGACAGTCTCGGCCAGGGAACAGAACCCAGAGCCTTCCTCACAGGGGCGAGCGCTCAACCAAAGGCCAAATGTGAGGTTTGAAGTTTGTTTGTTTGATTAATTAACGTCCTATTAACAGCTATGGTCATGTAAGGACGGTCCCATGTATGCGGTGTGTTGCGTGTATGTTGTGCGAGGTGCGTGTTTTGGGAGACTGCGGTATATTCATGTTGTGTCTTCTTGTATAGTGGAACTGTTGCCCTTTTTATAGTGCTATATCAAGGCCAAATGCAGCCGAAGACACCAAGCAACACACCCCACCCGGTCACATTATACTGACAACGGGCGTGGGGTGGTGTCAAGATAGTCCGCTAAACCTTCTTATATTATTAGGCTTTAAAAAATTAAATCAAACAAGAGGCCCAAAGGCCTTAACGGTCATCTGACTACCTTGGCAATAGTAAAATTAATTATATATGGTCATATATGGTGTCACTTTGTCAGGACCATGTCAGGATCATTTTCAATTTCTTTCAACAAATTTTATTTCAAACAAGAGGCCCAAGGGCCTTAACATATAGGAAATTAATTAGATATAGTGTCATGGTAGCCATCTTCGATTTGGGATCAACCAGAGATGTAACAATACTTTGTCGGGATCATGTCAGGATCATTTCATGCAAGTTTCAGCCAAATCGCACCGGTAGAACTTGAGAAGAATTTCAAATGTGTTTTCAAGATGGCGGCCATCTTGGATTTCGGATCGACCAGAAAAATAACAAAACTTTGTCGGGACCATGTCAGGATCATTTTATGCAAGAATCTGCCAAATCGTCTTGGTAGAACTTGAGAAGAAGAAGTGGCGGCCATCTTGGATCTCAGATCGACCCGAAAAATAACAACACTTTGTCCTGACCATGTCGGGATCATTACATGCAAGTTTTAGGCAAATCGCACCGGTAGAACTTAAAAAGAAGTTCAAAATGTGTTTTCAAGATGGCGGATCGACCCGAAAAAATACAACACTTTGTTGGGACCATGTCAGGATCATTTCATGTAAGTTTCGGCTAAATTGCACTTGAAAAACTTGAGAAGAAGTTCAAAATGTGTTTTCAAGATGGCGGCTATGGTGGCCATCTTGGATTTCGGATCAACCCGAAAAGTAACAACACTTTGTTGGGACCATGTTAGTTTCAGCTAAATCGCACTGGTAGAACTTGAGAAGAAGTTCAGAAGCATGCCGCCGAAGACATCAAGCAACACACCACCCCACCCAGTCACAATTATACTGACAACGGGTGAACCAGTCTTCCTACTCCCTCTATGCTTAGCGTTTGGAGCAGCAGAAACTACCACTTTTATAGACTTTCGTGTGTCTCGGCCAGGGGATAAAACCCAGAGCCTACCTCACAGGGGCGAACGCTCAACAAAAGGCCAAAAGTGAGGCGGTGTTAAGGGAGGCATTAGGAAGAATAAAGTCAGTAAGGAAGAAGAGAAAGGATAATATCCTAAATTTAGTCGCCTTTTACGATCATGCAATAGGAAATAGGACGTTAATCTAATCAAACAAAAAAACAAACACCTTGGTGGTAGGAGGTTACTATGTTCCTAGGTTTTCTTTCATTTTGTTTGTTTTAATTCTACAAATGACTCTGCAGGTAAGGCGTTAAAATTGTACCTGCTGCCTCTATTGCAGAGCCATTTGTTGAAGGCGACTAAATTTTGGATATCTTTTCTCTTCTTCATAGCATCTCCCTTGATATTCCCTGTATGTGTTTTTTGTGTGTGTATGAAGCGGTGTGTTTGTGTCTTCTTGTTTAGTGGAACTCTTGTCCTTTTCATAGTGCTACATCACCGAAGCATTCCGATGAAGAGACCAAACAACACACCTAATATGCATTAAAACGTCAAATGCTGTAAAATATTAATTATAAAAGGTTTTGTCTAAAATGCATAGGCCATAGCGTAACACAGTTCCGTCTGTAATTATATTTATAGGCTCATTACTAATAATATTATTTGTATAACTTAGATTAGTTCTATCCAAAATAAAGTAATATTTATGGACATTAATAAATGCAATTTGACATATATGCTGTAAACATGACACCATAAAAATTAAAAAAAAATATATATAATTCTGTCAATAAAATTAGTACAGTTAATATCATCTGCTACCTCATGTTTGTATGTTGGTTTTATAATAATGTTACATCAGTTATTTCTTTAAGTTGACTTTCGTGAAATAATGAACAAACGATATCGTATCATTATCTAGGAAAGTTCAAATATGTTCTAAGTATTTCTTTCTGTTTATAATTTTGTCTATTCATTTTTTTCTATTTTTATCAGTATGGTAGGTAGTCGACCTGAAAGAGTTAATAATAATTTCCTGATTTTTCGATTTCATACTTTTATAAAATCAACGATTTTGTCATTATTTTAAAAAAATTATAAAACTTTTTTCAGACCATTCTCGATCGTATGGCGTCGTGTGGAGTTAGTAAGGAATCTCGATCATCTACCGAGCCCATGTAAAAGTAAATATGTCATTCACAATCTTGTATTCCCAGACTCGGCGATATTACCTAATTGTGATATATTACGTGATTGCAAATATTGTAATTAATTTCCCTATCCATCATGTTGTTTGTACACGTAGATATTCAAATAAAAGACCATGAAGACAAACTAGGGGCCAGCAAAAGGGATGTTAGATGACGAAATCGAAAGCCATTTTTTACTGAACAGAAACGCCCTAAGCCAATATCAGCAGATGATGATTTGGCTAACATAAATATTTATCAATGCATAATACATAAACATATGTCTGAAGGTAATGCCCCTGTTTAACCGTACCTTTATGTGGCCCTAACACGAGATAAAGAGCAACACGTATTGAAATAATGAAGTTAAGGATAACGCTTAACACGAGTTGTCATTTATCTGCTAACCCTGTTTGTTTGATAGTTTTGATTAAATACATGATTATAGCCTTCTTATATACTGCCATTTTAAATTTATTGTAATAAATTCGTGCGTGCGTGTTTTGTTCTATAAACACATGGCTTTGTCAAACCACTCCGTCACGGAATTTTCTGATAGTGAATAGGCGATGGATGTCCGTCTCTTTCTGTGATATCCCTTTTGGTCAATAACTCTTAACTTAACTTGTCATTTCAATTGAAACTAAATGAAATGATGCATTCATTTGTGTATGAAACTGCAATAAAAATATCATGAAATAATCATAACTCTTTGATTTTATTAATGAACATGATATTTTTTACATTGATCGTATTAATAATAACCCTTACTATTATATCATAAACTATTTTTCTATTAAACTTACAGATATAAACATTTTCTTAATATACTATATACATGTATACGTTAAGTGTTAATTGTATTCGTTCTACTTGTTTGCTAATTACAATGATAAATTACACAGGTTTTGCCTAGTGAAATAGCCCAGATAATCTACATGTTTTGGGGTTTACTCAAGGACAGAGTAAATGTAACTGAAGTACTCGGTATCGAATATTTTGTTTGGAAATCTTAAACTACAGACACACTTGAGATAAAGTGTGTTTGAAACAGTATTTATAAATATGATAATATCAATAATACTGTTTTCAAAATACCATTTACATTAATTCTTAACCGTGTAAAGAATGGATTATAGAGCAATATATAAAATATCGTTTATATCAGTATTGGTAAAAAACATTTGGTGTCCAGTTGATGCAATATCAATTCAAAACTTTTAGGTCAAGACACTCTCAAATGGTTTTGATATTGAACTTATCTTTTATTTGACACCAAAGGGCTTCACATCATTAAACTGCTCTTTGAAACGTTTGGGTTGGTTTTATATTGTTTCACGTCCCTATTAACAGCTAGCCCCATTTAATTTTTTCAGGTATTATCCAGCGTTGTATTGTACTAATGACATGCAAACATATTACACGAGCGAAATCACTGTGAATTAGGCATATTTGGTAAGAAGATTTTGTATTAAATAGTATGGGTAAGTTTCGTTTAAATGGAACTTGATACTATTATTTTGTTATCTAAGACAAATAATTGGTGTAATTTAAAAAAAGAACTTGAAATGAAGAAAAAAATGTTTTCAATACTATTTTGCAATGAAAATGAACACTTGGCTAAGTTTAAGTAAGACTTTGTAGTACAGATGAGCAGTTGTTTTACTTGTGAATAGGACTGCAGAAAATGTGAACGATATTTGCTTGGATTGGACTTGGAAGTGAATATAAACGATTGATTTTTGGTTGAATAACATCTAATTCTGCTTTCACAGTCACCACACGGCTTTATCGGTGTTATGTTAGATGTGGCTACTGAACTTCGTAGTGTCATCTAGAACGACCGCCTGTCTGTTATTTTACACTTTGAATCATTCTGTAACATCACGAGCTAATTCAAACTAGCATCATGGAACACTTGGAAAATCCCCGAAGCGATTTATTTGATTTCATAGAGCTGAAGAGTTCCACTTGTAACATTTACAGAGTTGAGGAGACCTGGAAGTATTCATTTCCAGGTCTCTCTGAGTGTACCTGTTTTATCGATCACGTATACTATTGTACAATACTACTTCATCAGATTTATAACACGTGTCACATATCCTTACGATAGTATCCTTATACCATATACACACATATGCTTATCTTTAATGTTATCTGCCCGGTATGCATTGACTTCGGTTGTATGATATTTTTTATTGTTCTTGTTTGCAGATGTTTCTAGTGTTCTATAACATGGATAATTGTCGATTGTCTTTACAATTGTGACGACCTAATATAAAAATACGACAGCATAAATAATTATGTGCGTCCGTTTGAATTTTCGCAAACAATTCTGTGTATCAAAATAAAGGTTTTTATTATTTTATATTGTTTTTATTTGATATAATTTTAAATCATTCCTTGCACGCATACAAAATAACAAGACAACAAATTATTTATATGTGTTTATATTCGAACACACAACCATTTCAATTTAATGAAACAAGTTCTTTAAGAGCAGATCAATTAATGTGTGCAATTATTTATCCAAATGACATTTTAAAGCAAATCAATCTTTGAATATCAAAATTAAGTCATCAAATATTAGAGCAAAATATAAATTAATACTTCATAGACAGTTACTAATTTTGTATAATTTTTCGTAATAATGTTATGTATCAATAGAATTGATTTGTTGTTCTTGAAATACTATAAAATATTCTGTCTGTATTATCCTAAGTGAGTGTTGATACTACCATGGGCAGTGATATCCACATTTTATCCTCGGTACATGTTCCTGTCTCACTATATTCCCTGCCTTATTGACACCACATTTGTTCCTGGCTGCTGATGCTGTTTGTGTTGTGAGTGATTGTGATGAGTTATTTACTTGTGTATTGATATGCCATTCTGTAATTATATCTATTGTGACTGTTTTTTTATCATTGCGTCTTTGTTTCAAAGGCATATTATTTTATTTTCTCCTTTTGAAGATCGGCATTTCAAACATGAAATAAACAGTAAATTAAATTGGACTTTTCGTAGAAATTGATTTGATATAAAATATATTACTAAGTAACCAAATCGCCTGTTTGATAAGATATGCAATGAAACATAACAGAGATTGGTCTGGCCTAACATTTGATCGACACCTTATCCGCAGCTAGTGTTTACACTCACTGTCAATTAACCCAACCAAGCAATTACATGATATTCATTTCATTATTTTATTTTCAATATCTGACGCGACCTCCAATGAACGTCTACAAGTTAATGGTCCCTGAGGATGCGGTGAAATTTATTGGAGATAATTTAAGCGGCAGTCGCCTGAATATTGTAAACAGTACAATCAGAACCGGTGTCAGGGCAAATTATCATCCTTTTATGGGGGTATATAATTACACGGATGGAATACAATGGGTTCAACGACTTTATAAAATAATTACAATATTAATATGAGTTTATTGTCGTGTTATTTATGCATGGCGGTTTAGTTAGAAACAAATAAAATATTGAAAATTAAAATAGATTCAGAAAGGTTGGTATTTACAGACAAATAGAAAAACATTAGATTAATAGGGAGTTATATCACAGGGACATCAATTTTCACACGTTCCATAGAAAATATCTTTTTCATTAAGTGTTTCGATTAGACTTTTTTGTCAAATGTAAATCATTTTAACCCATGGAACTGAACGAACGAAATCCTTTCCAACACCAGGATTAGTTATTCCTATAGACATATCATCTGTTCCATTTCATTACAGATGACAGGTAATGTTTTAAGAACAATGATTTTATAAAGTGTAATGTATAAAATGGCATCAAATAAGCGCTGAAGTCCAGCAAAATATTTTGCTTTTATAAAGATGTAAAAAAAATTATGTGATGTTATTAATATTATGTAGGTCTATTGTCACTTGTCTCGTCATTGTATGTTAGGAGAAGGCTTTTGTAAGTTGTAATAACTTTTGTCTTTTGTTTTGACAATAAAATATGTTTAAACTTAAAAACATTAAACTTAAGCGCTGAAACGTTTATTAATAATCAAAGTTTTTTTAAATTTTGTGTTTGGTTTTTCAAGCTTTCCCAATGTCTAGAATTTCGAAACTTTTATCAGATAGGTTACAGTAATTTGTGTTTCCATCACCTCTTCAATAATTATGATCATATTTGGAAATAAAAGGTATAATAAAAAAAACACCAAGATTTGGGATAATTTTGTTGGAAATAATGACAAATTATGAGAATATGTTTATGCGTTTTTTGTTCATGTTTTTTTTTTTTTTTTGAGTTTTAGTGAAATGGTTATTTTTATATTTTAAATATGCTATTTTTCCAGAATTCTTTATAATAATATACTTTTTTGCAGTATATAGAAATACAATACATCCTGTTATAGTAAAGGGAGGTACTATGAAATAAACTTTATTTCATTAATTCATACTTTTATATAAAATATATTCTAATCGATACAGTATATATCAACACATCAATGGTATACAAATTTAATTGGATTCAACCACAAATAAAACATACTTATGATAAATCGGACTGCAGAAATTAAATCATATCGATTAATTGATATGTTGTCTTTTTTTTTTTTTTTTTTTACATATTTGTATTTCTCATACATAATATAAAATGCAAAACTCTATGATGAAAAAACTGGTAAACCCAGTAAAACATGTTCCACATGTTCTAAAAAGTATTTCTTCATCAATGGCTTCGGCCATACAAAGTTACACATACCAGTTGAGGATCGGGGAAGACAACAGGTGCGTGGAAAAGAATTAATTGACAAATAAAAAAAAAGTTGTCCGCGCAAGATGGTAGGTTAAAATTTTGAAATTATAAATAATACGTACAACTTTGAAACAAGGAATATCAAAATTAATAGAAAATATAAGTAATGACATGCTTCAAATGCAATCCTATACAATCTATGAGATTTGAGATTGTTGCATTGTTAAACGCTTAAAAGTCAACATAATGATTTGGGTTCTACATGCGTCAATGTGTGATCACACATAATATAGTGTCTGTCACAATTCATAAAGAAGAGATAAAATACCCGCCGTTTGCCGTCGCCTTCAACCGACTAGTGTTATTGGCTCTGGAGCCTTAATTAGTGCTGATGTGTCGTAAATAGAGCGTCTCATCACTGATAGGGAAGCAAACTGAAAAATTAAGTAGCATCTTTCCTGACGTGTCCTACACCGACGTGGCGTCGTTTATAGTTGTTTAGCGAGAGGACTGGATTTAATCGAGCTTGTGGTTTTACGCTTTTCAAATCATATATTCAGTACAAGATTACCTTGTCTTCCCATTCTCGGAGTATCGATTCAAGCGTTCACGAAAGAGAATGCGCGGAGATTGTTTCCTGAGGAAGCCCAAGTCATGCTCTAAGTTTATATGAAACAATTAAGGAAGGCAATATTGGGAGGGATTATTAAGGAGAAGCCGGATATGGTCGCTACTTGCTTTCAGAGAGTTTGTTTATATGACTCTTCATAGAAACAAATTAGAAACACTTCTGTGTTTGAGAGTCTTGAATGAAGACCTTTCCATTAAATAGAGAGGACGCCTAATGCTAGACCGAGAGTTTTCTTAGCTATTAGAGCTAATTCCTTACCGATATTGGCAGAAGGCTAAGTATTTTACCGGAGAATCTCTCTGAATCACCTAACAGCATGAGTAAGCAAATATTGGTTTTCACGGCCAGGGAAGTGCTCTATTGTAAATCACGTTTTGTCACGTGAAATTACGAGACGAATCTGACCTATCCTTAAGCCTAGATAATTATGTACCATTACGGTTTTTGAACGGGTGGCTGAGCACATCTAACAACACTTAGCAGGATGAAGCTACGTAAAATCATCAAACAAAATATCAGATGTACAAATTAGTTCCTATTCAAAGTAATTCAAATGAAAATGGCGTTAATCTTTATCATTTGGACAAGTTGGTATGGGGTAGGGACAAGACACATACATTAAATATTGTCATTGTCTTAAAGTCTTGAACAATATCTTAGTACCCCCTAAAGCGTTGTCGTATGGAGGAATATATTTATATAAAGATCGTTTTGTCAAATGCCTTCCTTAACATCGCCTCATTACTTTTTATATTGTCCATTCAAGGATTACAACGGAATCTGGGTCGCCTTGTATGAAGCATCCCAAAAATGAAACAAGCAAGCAATGTAATGTCTATGGGAAATATGAGAATTCTCAGGCGGTCCCTGTTCCATAGTTTAGATTCACCGTATATTATAACAATAACGACTGTTACATAAGCATATAGTGGTCAGCTACTTGTTGGCCAGTTGCTATTTTATTGTGACTGGTGTCATGTCTCGATGTCCATTTCTTTCGCAGTAAGTATGCGGAAACAGTAGATTCGGAAATGTTCTTATTTGCAGATAATACAAAAACATTTCGGATAATTGAAAGTAATCAAGATATTATATATCTTCAGATAGACCTTGACACTACGTGTAAGAAGCGCGATACATGGCTGCTAAAATGCACCCAGGGAAGTGTAAGCATATGAGGATAGGCAGATAGGCAGAAGAAGTATCGAGAATCACAATGATGTCGGACAAGTGTTTTTTCTCAACGGAAACAGCATGCAGAAAATTATTCCGGAAAAATACATTTTAACTATGGACTCTGAAATAACATTAACACATATCAGGAAAAAAATAAGGGGTATCCAAAGAAGAGCAACAAGGTGTCTCCCGAAAATGAAAAAAAAAACCTAAATCTACCAACGCTGGCCTTCGGGAGAATCAGAGGAGATATGATTGAACTATATAACATAACGAGTCATATTTATGATAAAGAATGCTTTAATGCCATATCAAGTAGTTGGATAATCTTTTTTTCAATTACGAAGCAACAATATCATAGAAAATCATAATTGTGTATTTAATGTATTTTACTTATGTACAGTAATATGTATCTACACGAGTTTGGTATAGAGGACATAAGATAGTCCTGAGCCGGAATAAATCTTATCTTATCTTAATAGTTCATGCAATTGCCAGGAGGAACGACAAACATATGAAATTGTCGCGCTGTATACACATAATATGATCGTCTTTTAAATGATATTAGTTGCTGAAGTAAAATATAATCAAAGCTTAATGTAGTCGATTTGTCAGATTGATACAAAGAAGTTTGCTTATATCATTTTAAAACACCACAGAAAGATACAGCTGGGTTCCGTTAAAGCCGAATATTACAAAATTTGATTATTGGGTAGGTGTCCTCCGACAGAGAAAGTACCTATATATATAACTTTTAATAGCATTCATTTTTGCTTAGATGAAAATGTGACAAATGAGGATTAATTCTATTCAATATCAAAGCATCAAATCTATTGTTGGCATTATAGCTAGCCACAATCAATCAAGAGCTATTGCTGATAACCGGAACTGCTTTATTTTGTCTAAATGCAAATTTCGCCGATAATATTTCCGGATGGTTGGGTTAGGGGATAATATATTTCCATATCTGAACTATGGTGGCTGATTTGTGAAATTTTCGCTAGAACAAAGCCTCAGTTCCTGGTCCGAATTGATACCCCGGGTTTGCTGTTTCTGACAAAGTAAACCATACTGTTTTGAGCGCGTGTTTTGTTAGAGAGAGATGACATGAAAGCAAACCGCCTCTTCGGTTTTCACTCGTTCAACGACATTCTCGCTCAACTGGGTTTCAAAGTAGTTCTGTAATTTTCTACGGTAATAAAATCATTTAGGGACATAAAGTTTTAATATCACCACGCCATTTCATGTGTTGGCTCATGATGGATGTTGATTTAATGGAGCCATCTTTCTTTTTATGCAAAAACGCACTCTACGTATCAAAAGGAATGACAAGGGCAAGCATTTGGCATCGGCAGTTCAGTTTGCTGTGTCGTCTGCTGTTTTCGGTGAACCGACCCCCTGTTTCTCAGATGAACAACTCTGTACTGGATCAACGTGGTCAATGCATTATGTCAGGATTAAAGATTTTACACGTGCATAATGTATTCAGCTCGTGCACATATTCATATTGTTATAATAAAACATGATAATGTAAACCTAAAATATTCATCGATATATAGCTGATGGTATGTTTGAATTTAATCCTCAAACATGGATTCCCTATTATTTGCGTTCTCTGCAGATTCACTTTGTAAAAAGTATTCAAGTAAGCTTGTTGAAAGCTGCGTTGATACAAAATTTGTAAAGTATTTCGCAATGTAGGTGAATATCTATTTTGTTTTATTAATCTTAATATTGAGGACATCAACGTCTTTATTAATAGGTATAAAATTACTGAATAAAAAAATGGAACAATAATGATCAGCAAAATAAAAAATTCGTTGGAATACATATAATGTATAATAATCAACAATTCCAAAATTATTATTTGCAAGTAGACAATCTAATTCTTGTATGGGGGATGCTCAGGAAACAAAATTTTGCAGTTATAAAACATTGTATACCCTTCATAAAAACCTGCATTCTTTGTCTCTAAGCCAATCACATGTTTGTTTGTTTGTTTGTTATGCCTAAGTAATAGTTTGCGGACGCAGCTTATATGTTAACTAAGAATGCATTGAAAATTAAGTTTTATTTGCTCGTGTGAACAATAAGCCAAATTGTCATCAGGTTACTTAAAAGATGCTTTAGTGATATTCGATAATCCTGAAACTCCTATAAACAGCCAGTTGCTCGAAATAAGAACAGGAATGGATTTTATAAGACTTTTAGTTATGATTTACAGAGACCGAACACTCAGACCACAGAGCTAATTTTTGTTGAATTGATACCTAGATATTGCGCCACTGGTACGTTTTCCAATAACTATAATCCCGTATAGTTCACGACTTTGTATTCGAAACGCGATTGGTCAAAGGTATATCACTGATATCATTGGTTCTTCACTTTTAAACAGGTAAAACATGACAAATCAAATCAATAAATAAGAATACTCGAGTATTGAAATAATCAACGACACTGTTGTTGTGAAAACGTGATTTACATACCATCTTTTAATTCCAATTACAAATATATCTTATAACAATGTGGATACAAAAACTGAATGATCGGCGAGAGCTTGATTCAATAAAAAAAATCGTGTTATTTTCAATGGCTTATCTACACTTAAAGAATAATATACTTCAGTATCTATGTCAAACGATTAATTTTGTGTTTGACTGTTGCTGTAACAGTGATTGAGGCGTCGGTGAAATTATGTCAATAATTATTCATCTTCGGGTCACAAGCTTTAGATGCAGGCGGGTTCTGGACGGAGGTCAACTTTTTCCGTGTATGTAACAAGAGAGGATAGAATGTAGTGCCCAGAGCGGTATTGGAACACGGGGCCCCCAAAACTACAGACTAGGCTACCTGTATTTTCGCCTTTTTTAATTTTTCCTTAAACGTTAAAATGATAACAATACTATACCAAGCTTTACATTAGATAAATATTATCAGGGAAATAAATTTATCATTTTTCATTCACAAACGCACAGCAGGCTATTGACCTTTTATATCATTGAAAATCTGTAATATACCGATATAGGTCACAACTCCCGCAACGAAGTGAGGTGTGAGGGTTACTGGAATCACCCTGTCCGTCGTCTACAAATCTGGTCCGGGCAACTCTTCTATAATAGTGAAGCATTTTCAATGTGACTTAATAATGAGAACCTAGTGTTCATATGCACGAGGGTTTTATTTATCGAAAACTTTGGTTGGTATGGTTACTTGGTCACTATACACAGATTTGTAAAATGGTAAATACATGATTAGTCTTTAGATTAATTTTGTTCAAACTCTTGGCCAAATGATGTAATATACCAATGCCTAATATTTCACACATTGCATGGCTTGATAGCGGCTACCATGGATACATAAATGAGGTTTCATATTGATAGCAATTTATGTATTGTCCGATTAAGCTGAAATTTGTTATATAGGTATTGAAAGGATATGACATTTGGTTACCATGGCTACCAAATAAAACGTCAAAATTTACACAAACGGCATTTTGTGTATGGATCAATGGTGGTTGGTCTTATTTCCAAAAATAACGTTATTTGGTTGGTATGGTCTATAATTAGTTGTAGCGGAGGTACCCATTGGCTTACAGTTCGAATATAAATTTATTGTTATACCTTACAAAGATTTTATGTAGCTATCTCCTATGACATCCCAGGCACAATGGGAATCGGAGGCGAGTTTTATCATCATTGATACGGAAACTGTTAATCCAGGTGAGCCTATATCTATCGCGGGTAGTTGAAGATAACGTGCAAATAGAGGATAATATTATCAGTAAATTATGACTGTCAAAACTGGCGAAATATTGATAATGTGACACCTTACTATCTTCAGGTCCCCCACGTTGTTGTGGTGAGGACAGGACGGATGCGGAATGCGTACTGATGGTGTCACGACGTTTGTGCTGTCTTCATTCACCAGATTCTGTAAACAAATCAACATAATGTAATCTGTTCTACCGATCCATCCCCAGAACTTCAAATGGAACTCTCTAGTCCTAAGGCTAGAACAGTTCAATTTAAAGCATTAGGTATAAAATTTGATATTTTAGCGGGGATATCATTTAGCTAGATTTGATTGTACCAGCACTGAAAAAGCACTTATAATCGGTACATAAGCCTGAATGTGCGAAAATGTGATAGACGTAAACGGAGATGTAACATATTGTTATACATCGATTAAAATACATTGAATTCGTTTTATAATAATTACAATGGTTGTATTAATACTGCACAATACAGTTTTGCTACTAACACGCACCAATGAACACCCAATGTATATTACACCAATGAATATAAAAAATATGACAACCAATGCTTAATTGTTATACAACGATTAAATTACATTCAATGCAGACTTACATTTCCACAACTGCAGTAAAACCAAAAGTATCGTAAAGAAATTTCTGTGTGATGTAACTAATTATTCCAAAGGAATATATACTGCTTACGCAACCAGTGAAAGTTTCACGTGTGATATTTCAATGACTACTACGATGTGTATACGGTCACCATCCTCAGACAAAAATCAATCAGTTTAGAAACCCCTAACTATGGCATCAATGAATGGTTGTTTATAAAAATCACTTACTTTAATTGTTACCACTGATAATGTTCTTAAGATCAAGGTATATGTTTTAATGGCAAATAATTTAGATTGGGTTTTAAAACAAAGTCCGATTATCTTTTCCGATATCAAAAAATGAACAAAATACAATACTATCATAACTGATAATTTCAATTTCATCTCCGTTATAAAATCGGAGAGAAGTTGACTCGACATAGGACAGCCATAGAAACTCCAGATTAAAGCAACGAGATATAGTATTTAGATTTCGATGTGAGAAGGGGGGCAACTCCTACTAGTTTTAAAATAAATATGGTGTTAGTCCTACTTTTCAGACATGGGAAGGGAAATAAATCTAATAAACATTTCATTTCTTTTATATCATATTGACAGTTAGCACTACAGGTAAGGCGTAAGAATTGTACCTGCTGCCCCTATTGCATGATCTTATAATGCGACTAAATTTAGGATCTTATCAATTCTTTTCTTCCTGTCATTTTTCATTCCTAACGTCTCCCTTGACATCGCCTCAATTTTTGGCTCTGAGCGCTCGCCCCTGTGAGGTAGGCTCTGGGTTCTGTCCCCAGCCCGAGACACACCAAAGTCTATTTTAAAGTTAATTTTTGCGCCTGCTTAGCGCTCATCATACCGGGAGTGGGACAACTGGTTCGCCCTTTGAGATTATAATGTGACCGGGTGGGGTGTGTTGCTTGATGTGTCCGGTGGCATGCTTCAGTGGTATAGCACTATAAAAAGGGCAAGAGTTCCACTATTCAAGAACACGAATATACCACAGTCTACATGCAAACATGCACGGGAGGGTAGGCCGTCCTTACATGACCCTGGTTAATAGGACGTTAATTTAATCAAACAAAGAACCAACCGAAGGTCAACAGTTATGCGGTATCAAGGGAGACATAAGGATGAAGAATGTGCATTAGGAAGAAAAGAAAAGAAAGAAAGAATCTGCATAAAGATCTACTGATCTAGTTAACCTGGCATGCCATGCTTTTGATTACAAAAAACTAGTCAGATAAGAATGATGTTTCAGCTCTACTGAAAGAAGGAGCAGATGATATCAAGGTTACACAAAACAACACTGCTTACCGGTAATGAATGTGACAATACCAAGCTTCACGACGAATAAAATGACCTAAAACTGTAAGTCAAGGAATGACCTAGACAAGTTCATCTCTTGAGCGTTTGGCAAAGAATCGGCCAATAATGTGTAGGGCGAGATGATTATCAGAACATTTTCAAGGTAATCTACCTGTTCGTTGTCAAATAAATGTATCTCCACAATGAAACGTATAAAGGACGACTGGGGTGCCGATTATCTACAGAAATACTGGACCGTCTACTGGGAAAATCCATTGAAGAACCAAAGTTGGAAGATTTGATCATACGCTTGCTGTTATAAGATGAGAGGATCAAACACTGTGCCATACGGACCGGGACAGTGACTTATCTTATGTTATTAAGTCACTGTCACTTATAAGACGATCAATCCAGCTCAGACAATAACGTGTGACACATTAATCATATGTTACAAACAATGAAAAATATAATATATATATTAATGAAATTGGTTGCTTCTAATTTCACTTTTATAGTGACAAGCAAGTTTCTAATTTGGTGTATTGAATTTCAGATCTTATTCTCCGATAGACAGAATCGTTCGGGAATAGACGTGTGTCTGACCACAGGCACTGGCAGATCATGATATAAAGTTGTTGTAAAAAGTACATTTTGTTTGTTTATTTGATTATTTTAACATCCTATTAACAGTCAGGGTCTTGCAAGGACGGCCTCCCATGTATGCAGCGTGTAGCGTGTGTGAAGTGCTAAGTGCGTGTTTTGGGAGACTGTGGTATGTTCGCGTTGTGTCTCCTTTTATAGTGCTATATCACTGAAGCATGTCGCCGAAGACACCAAGCAAAACACCCCACCCGGTCACATTATACTGACAACGGGCGAACCAGTCATCCCACTCCCTGTATGCTGAGCGCTAAGCAGGAGCAGAAACTACCACATTTATAGACTTTCTTGTGTCTCGGCCAAGGGACAGAGCCCAGAGGCTCCTCGCAGGGGCGAACGCTCAACTCATGATCAAAAGTGAGGCGGTGCCAAGGGCAATCTGATTAAAATACAGATCCTCATTATCATAACGTTTCATAAGAGGATCTGACAACATCCCATTAGGGGTGACGTCAAGATGACCTTGGGAAATGGCCAATCAAATTGGCACTGCCAGAATCTTGACTGGAGACGAAATAGTTTGAAAAAGCTGTCCGAATTATTTTCGTGTATGAAGTCATCTCGCCTAAAATGCACAACAAAGCTTAATGTACATAATGTATGTGTATACTGGAACGAAATGGCGTTATCAATTGACGTAACAATGTGTAGAAAATGTATTTGATCTGAAGTACGCGTGGTAAAACGTCATCCGAACATGACCGCTTATGGGATGTTGTCATTTCCTCTATTGAACGGAGTGGTTATTTAAAGGATCTGTATTTTTAATCAGATTGTGCCAAGGGAGGCATTAGGGAAGATAAAGTCAGTTAGGAAGAAGAAAAAAGATAGGACCCTTAATTTAGTCGCCTTTTACGATCATGCAATATGGGCAGCAGGTACAATTCTAATGTCCTACCTGCAGGGCCACCAAATGTTTACTAATATTTTGAGAATAAATAACAGCTGAAAATAATTTTAGCAGGGCTGCCAAAAACTATTATGTTTACATATTTTGACAGTGTTTATTAATTATACGTTGAGTGACAGTGTTTATTCAATTTAAAGTGATTTTTCAGGAATATTTCCATAGCATGAAAAAAATAATAAGGCATAAAATCAGTGTTCTAATTAATATTTACAATGCATCGTTCATGTCTGTCCTTTTGAACGATTTTCACAGCTTGATCCATCAAGCCTTATCGATGTATTTTGATGATTTTGCGAGCGTCGAAGGCGCGAGATTTTGTGTTTGGGGGGTCAGGGGGGTCTCCCGCGGGAAAAATATTACTATTTAGAATGGCCGAGATCAGTTTTACGATGCATTTTGATGAATTTGCGAGCATCCGAAATAGCAAAGGTCCTCAATATTTTGTAAACCTCCCCCACCCACAGGAGGAGATTAATTCTTTAATTCAACACATAACCATATATCCTTTATATACTTTTTTTCATATATCATTACACATAATCCTTGTACATATTTACAGACAGTGGCGTCGCAATTAAAAAAGTAATTAATACGCAAATTGCCGTGCGAATTTTTGTGTTTGGGGGTCTGAACCGGAAAAATATTAAGATTTAGAATGGCTGAGATAAGTTTACGATGTATTTTGATGATTTTGCGAGCGTTGAAGGCGCGAGATTTTGTGTTTGGGGAGTCCAGGGGGTCTCCCGCGGGAAAAATATTACGATTTAGAATGGCTGAGATGAGTTTTACGATACATTTTGATGAATTTGCGAGCATCCGAAATAGCGAGTTTTTGATGTTTGAGGGGGTCCGAGGGTCTCCAACGGGTAAAAATTAAATAAGAATTTAAGAATGGCTGAGATGAGTTTTACGATGTATTTTAATGATTTTAAAGCGTTCTTAATATGGTATTTTTAATTTAAAGAACCTGCATTTAGAAATGATAATTGTTAATGCCGTCATATCATTACGCAACTCTGCTCGATCTGAACATACCGGCTTCACACCATCGGCGCATTGTTTTGTAATTCAAAATAATAATTAATTAATTGTCGTGCTAAGACATATAAACAAATGAATCTTTTAAGAGACATTTTTTTAAATAGTATGTAGAATCCCTTGATAGACATTTTTAGTCTAGTTAATGTGTATTGAATTTTTACTGTTAAAGATTTTAACATTATGTGAACGTTTTAGGAAATGCGCCGCGCAGCGGAAAATTTTCTAAAATGAAAAATGAGCAGGAGGATCCCTTTTTTTCAAATGTGCATTTTTAGAAATTTCAGTCGGCGAAAATGGGGGATGTTTTGCTTCCCCAGGAGGACCATTTACATTTCAGTCGGCGAAAATGGGGGATGTTTTACTCCCCCGTCCTGCCCCCCTCCCCGCTTCCTACACCCTGAGTTATGGCACATGCAACTTTAAGTAAATCGTGTCAAAATTGCACCCTCCCCCGCTTCCTACACCCTGAGTTATGGCACATGCAACTTTAAGTAAAGTGTGTCAAAATCGATAGACTATAGTATAATCACCACTGAAGCATGCCATCGAAGACGCCAAACAAGCAAACCACACCCAGTTCCATTATACTGACAACAGGCGAACAAGTCGTCCCACTTCATTTATACTGACACAGAAACTACCACTTTTATAGACTATGGTGTACCTCTGCGAAGGAACAGAACCTGGAGCCTTCCTCACAGGGACATGTGCTCAACCGAAAGCCAAACATAAGGCGGTGTCAAGGAAGACGTTAGGAAGTAGAAAGCAAGCTAGGAAGAAAGTAACAAACAAGGTTCTAAATTTAGTCGCCTTATGGAATGGCGGATAGGTACAATACTGAACAGCAGTCTGCTACACTCCCCCTATCCCTTCTACCTAAGCCAGGCATCAATTCTGGGGGCAAGGAAACTAACAAAACTGACAGTACTGACATTATCTTATTTGCTTTGATGGTGATTGCTTGTATGGTATGTTTTTGGTTCCAATTAAGTTCTGAAGTGAAAGTAACCGCTAGGTATTTCCTTGAATTTAAGTTGTCAAGGACTTTGTTGTGTAAAAAGTCTTTAAATGTTTTTCATTTTTGGAGATGTTAATGATTGAGCATTTTTTTGGCATTGAATTTCATTTGTCATTCATGACTTTGATTCATTTTGAAATTTGTTACAATCGTCTATTGGTGATATAGCACTATAAAAAGGACAACAGTTCCACTATACAAGAAGACACAACATGAATATACCGCAGTCTCTCAAAACACGCACCTTGCACAACATACACGCAACAAAACACATACACGGGAGGCCGTACTTACATGACAATAGCTGTTAATAGGACGTTAATTAATCAAACAAACAAACTATTGGTTTGATTCTTTGTAAGGGAAGCAGTCATTAGCAAGAGTTTGATGTTACAAGATACAGAGTTGACAATATCGTTGATGTATATCAAAAAATGGGTGGGACGACCAAGAAGTCCCAACAGGAATATACCGCAGTCTCTCAAAACACACACCCGCACTGAATACACGCAACACACCGCATACATGAGAGGCCGTCATTGCATTTCCCTGGCTGTTAATAGGACTTTTATTTAATCAAACAAAGATGTTCAAGGATTTTGAAGCTCCATGACAATAGCAGGTAGGGGTAAGAATTGTATATGCTGTCTGTAAAAGGCGACTCAATTTAGGATATTATCTTTTCTCTTCTTCCTAACTAACTTTTTTCTTCCTAACGTCTCCCTGGACAGCGTCTCACTTTTGGGCTCGTCTCTGTGAGGTAGGCTCTGGTTTCTGTCCTCTGGCCGGGAAACACCAATGTCTATAAAAGTGGTAGTAGCGCTCAGCAAATACAGGAAGTAAGACTACTGGCCAAGCCGTTGTCATTATAAAGTGACCGGGTGGGTTGTGTTGCTTGGTATCTTCGGCAGCATGCTTCAGTGATATAGCACTATAAAGAAGGCAGGAGTTTCACTATATACAACACGAATATACCGCAGTCTATGGCAAGCCGTTTGGGTTTTTACCTATTGAAATGAAGATATCTCTATTTAATTAAAGAAGTCTCTATTTAAAATGAAGATATCGATATTTAATTGAAGATATATGTAATTTAAATAAAGATATCTCTATTTGAAGAAAGACATGTCATATTTAAATACAGATATCTCTATTTCTACTGAAAATAGAAATATCTTCTTTTAATTACAGATATCTCTATTTCAAATTCAGATATCACTATTTGAATTACAGATATCTTTAATCGTAATTGAGATATCTTTATTTTAATTAGAGATATCTATAATTATTGTCCAATTAAAGACATCTTTATTCAAAATAGAGATATCTCTATTTGAATTAAAGATATCCATATTTTAAATAAAAATATTTTTAATTTTGTTTATATAGAGATGTCTTCATTTTAAATACAGATATCTCTAATTCAAATACAGATATCTCTATTTAAAATAGAGATGTCTTTAATTGAATTAAAGATATCTTCAATTACTTTGCAATAGAGATATCGCTATTGAAAATAGAGATATATCTATTTGAATTAAAGATATCTGTATTTCCACGTGTTTGCTCAGTACAAAGATTAATTTTGAAACACAAAGAAAATAATGACTACTCCCTAATCCTGATCAATGTTAATGAAACGCTTGTAATAATATTTGTTGTGCGTATTGAGAGATCTTGACAAAGTCGTGGTTTATTCATTCTAACAATAATAACGTTACAAACGTGACGTCACAAAGCTATGACGTCACAATGCACTATGGCGCGCAAAGGCATACACAATGTTAGTGAAATATCTGCGACATACTGGGGTCGCCAAAAGTGCATTGATGTAATAAGGTTACGAAACTAAAATTATTGTTCGCGTTGTGTAATTTTTTTATGATTTGGTCAGTCTCTCACTTCTTCTTGGTTCATTGATATTTATTTCTAACGGAAACAGTTTTGTAATGGGTCTGTTAGATCTCCCGCTACGTGTTCTCACTGTAGCAGCTCTCGCGTGTCCGTCGCCTCCAATGATAAGGTCCTCAACTACTCCCAATTTCCAATAGATCCGTTTCGTATCGTCGTGAATTTGTACCACATCACCAATCTTAATCGTTTCTTGGACGGTACCAGATGCGCGTTGGAATTCTCGTAGAGATGTGAGATATTCCTTCTTCCACCGTGTCCAGATATGTTGCAGTATTTCCGTTTCACGAGAATACTGGTTGTTTAATATTACATGTGAAACTGGTTCATGAGGAGTCTGTCTTTCATCGGGATACACGGGTGATGATATTCTGCGTCCGTAAAGTAAGTGTGACGGAGTGAGTGGTTCTGGATCTCTGTTGTCCACGGACACGTGTGTTATAGGACGGTCATTAATGATCATCTCGACTTCTGAGATGAGTGTGGATAACTCCTCTATAGTAATGTAGGCTGATCCAATCACTTTGAATATAGTTGTTTTGACTATTCCTATAAACGTTCCCAGAACTCGCCAAACCAAAGGGCTCTCTTTGGGATGAATTTCCACTCTGTTCCATGCTCTTGTAGTTTTTCCTTAAAAACCCGTGAATTTGTAATAGATTTAACTGTCTCCGCCGCAGCCAAAAATGTCGTTCCATTATCGGAAATCATTGTTTGTGGGGTAGACTTCTTGCTAACAAAACGACGAAAACCCATAATGAATGAATCCTCGGTCAAATCTGACACCTTTTCAAGATGTATGGCACGTGTACTATCACAAGTAAATAGGCAAATGTACACCTTTTTGTCCCTCGAATTCTTCATTTTCACATGTAAAGCTCCGGTAAAATCTACTCCTGTAACTGTAAATGGTGTAGCGTCTTTCAATCTGTCTTTAGTTTGTGGTGGTGGGTCTGGTGCAAGAAAACTTTTCCCTGTCACTTTCCTACACGGAACACATTTGCGTAGACAATTCCGTACTTCTTGTCGAATGCTTGGTATCCAAAACTTCTCCCTCAATGTCACGATCGTTGCCTCTGGTCCGTAAGGGCAAAAGTTCCATTATACAAGAAGACACAACATGAATATACCGCAGTCTCCCGAAACACGCACCTCGCACAACATACACGCAACACACCGCATACATGGGAGGCCGTCCTTACATGACCATAGCTGTTAATAGGACGTTAATTAATCAAACAAACAAAAAACAAACAAAATGGTCCGTAATGCAAATTCCGTCGATGTGTATCTTCTATAATGAGTTTAGTAAATGCATGTGACTTGGGTAAGAGGAGAGGAAACGAAACTTTGTGTCGTCCGGTAATGGTGCGTTATGTATCCTACCTTGACATCTGATCAATCCATTGGAATCCATGAACAACTTTAACTGTCTGATTAAGTGGTTCCGTTTAGTGTTGTTCAAACTTTCCTTGACAACTCCATAGCTTTCTTGTTGGACAACTTTGATCCAGTATTTTGACGCCTGGTTTAGTTCCTGCGAAATGATGTCGCCATCGATCCGATCATTTTTTTCATTTCAGAAATATTTTATTAACAATACAAATATAAAGAAAATTACAAGGTATTGTTAAAAGAATTAGACAACAGGCGCAATGCCTATATCAGTCATTTTTGCTCTGTCTACAGTTGTTTGCAAACCGAAGTATGTAAGCAGTGATCCGTAGCAGTTTCTGGTATGAACTGTAGTTCGATAGGGTAAGGATATGAGGTACTGCTCGTTCACATCCCTCTTGTTGAATTTCCTCCTCTACCGCATGCTCTTTGACCTGCGACATCATCAATTTTGTCGTGCTATTTGGGTCCCATACAGGCTATTCGGGCTGATTAATTATCCACTTAGGTCCATGAATCCAAAGTGGATTATCCAACAACTCTTTGGCTGATATCCCCCTTGTTTGAAGATCCGCTGGATTACTGTTTGTGGGTGCATATCTCCATGAATGTTTTCCCGTCAGTTCTTTTATCTGTGTCACTCGGTTTGAAATGAACTTTTTCAGCGGTTTATCCGATTTCAACCATTGTAGCACTATCTGACTGTCACACCAAAGTGTTATTAAGTTTGTGTTTAACACTGATTCAAAGTATTCTGCCAACTGAGCACCAATGACTGCTCCCAAAAGTTCAATTCTTGGTAGGGTAGTTTCTTTCAAAGGTGCAACGCGGTTCTTGGATAATAGAAGTGTTGAATTATCGCCGTTCACCAAGTAAGCGCATGCTCCGTATGCATGAGGACTAGCATCTGTGAAGATGTGTAACTGACTAGCTCTAATATCCTGTTGTTGAGGAATATATCTCGCGACGTTCAGGCTAGTAGCAATTCTAAATTCATCGCTCACAATCTTCCATTTTCTGTCACGTTTTCAGGCAATTCCTAATCCCATGTATAGTTATGTTTCCACAATTCCTGCATAAATATTTTTCCTCTTATGGTAACGGGGCTCAGAAAACCTAAGGGTTCAAAAATCTTTGACGACTGACTGGGTATCTCTCTCTTGGTCAACTTATCAGGTGGTGTTAGTTGTAGACATGGATATCCTAGTGTATTGCTGTCTACGTTCCATCGCATCCCTAAGATTTTGACATCTTTTGTTGAGTCCTCAACTCTGTCCGATTGAGCTTGATCCGTAAGTTGAGTACTATCTGAATTCCAACTACGGAGATTGAAACCGCCTTTCTGTAGTAAGTTGCGAGACTCTTGGTAAAATGACAGCAAAGTATTCTCATCCGTGAAGCTATTGAGTACGTTGTCTACATACAAGCTTTGCTTTAATGTAGTTGCTGTTGTAGATTCGTTGTCTTGGAATAATTTCAGCAAGGTTGCGTTGAGAAGAAAAGGTGAGCACGTTGCTCCAAACAAAACTACCTTGAACCGATATGAAACGATCTCGCTTTTTGGATATGTGTAATCCTTAAGCCAGAAAAAGCGTGTGTAGTCCCTGTCTTCCTCATCTAGCCCGACTTGTAGGAATGCCTTTTCAATATCCGCTGTAACTGCATACTTGTTCATCCGAAAGTTTGTGAGTAAAGTTTTAAGGTTGTTTAACTGCGGAGCATTCGTTCCAAGACAATCGTTCAGACTTGGTGATCCTTTGGATTCCTTGCAGCTGCAGTCTTTCTTCAGTCCTGCTAGTCTTTCTTCAGTGAATCTTTCTTCACTGCGTGGTGAGGTATGTAATGAACATCGTTCTTTCCATCATCATCGTTGATCTCTTCGATAAAGCATTTCTCTTTCTGATCTTTAATGATACTGTCGTATACCTGGATCATTCCTGGTTCTTTTTTAGACGTTGTACAACACTCTTAAGTCTCAGCTAAACATCAGGTCTATTTGAAGGAAGCTGAAAATGTTCCTCTTTCCATGGTAGCCTTGCGATAAATCTGCCATCTTTGTGTAGGATCTTGTTATCCTGATATTCCTGTATTTTAGTGTTAACTCCGATGTATTTCGTATCCGGAATGTCTTCAATGTCCCAGGATTTCGTCAGGTTGACTTATTCGTCTTTATGCTCAGTCAGGACCTTGTATACCCTTATGTTTGTTGACTTGGAGTTTCCGTTACTAGGACCCGAAATTAGATAGCCAAGTTTAGATTGTACAGTAGTATGGTCGTTACCGCTGGCTACATGGTCCATGATGAAATTCCAGTAATAATTCGCTCCTATCAGAATTTGTATTTCAAATGAGGTATTTCCTGGGCCTTTGTGAGCGAGTTGCAAATTGCGAAGATATTTCAATTCCTTTACCTACGAAGAATGCGTTGTAATTGCGAAGATATTTTAATTCCTTTAGCCTCTATGGGGATACGTTGGTTGTTTACGACGATGACGAGCAGACGAACTTTATCCAGGTTGCTAATTTCGCCGTTTGTCGAACCAAATCCAGATAAGTTGAGGACTTCTGTACCTATCGTTTTCATGGCAAGCTGGTCTGCCATTTGTCTAGTAACAAATGACCGTTGTGATCCTTCATCAAACATTATGTTCGCGTCACATCCTGTTCCGTTCGTGGATTGTACTTCAGCTACTGCCGTTTTCAATAAAATGTGAGACGCTGTAGGTGTCGCTGAATGCATAGTGATCACATCTGATTTAATTGGTTCTGATGTCCGCGTTGTATGATTAATGTTGTCCTTTGGACATATACTAGTGTAGTGTCGACGCTGGCAATTTTTGCATGACTTTTTCGAATTACAATCGACCACTTTGTGTGATCCCATGCAATTGTAACACAGTTTGTGTTCTTTCAAAATTTTCGTCTTTTCCTTTTTCTTTTAAATCACAGTTTACAGGGGCATGTATTCCTTTGCAATACGCACACGGTCTTGAATTGATATCGAACTTTGCTTGCTTTGTTGATACTGAACTATTGGTTGACTTCCGCGAGGTACGATTACTGTTGTTACCGTTGGTGAGAAACGTAGCAGTAGTTGTTGTGTCGGGTTCACGTTCGATTCCGAAATTTGTTGAATCACGAATGCATATTTCTTGTTTGATACTCCCTAGTAATGAATGTAAATCCCAGTGGTCACTTCCGTTCTGACGCGTAATATCCTTGAGAAAAGCACGAGGTAGTTTCCTAAGAATGATAGGTACTAGTAGGGCCGAATAAGATTCCGCGTGGGTACCAAGAGATTCGAGACTTCGAATATAGGTTTTCGTCTTGTCTAAATAACTCCGTAAATTTACAATGTCTCGTGGAGCAGGTAATTCTACTAAGTTTTGCATGTGTGCGTTCACGATTTTGTGATTCTGTCCATACCTCTCAACTAAAACATCGATTGCCTGTCCGTAATTAGTGTTCGTCAGTGTAAAACCGGACACTGCCTGAAGTGCCTCCCCACGCAAAAGTGAGCGAAGATAACTAAACTTGTCAACATTTGATAAACACACTTTGTTGAGAATACTGCTTTCGAAACAGTCCCAGAAAGTTTGCCAATCAAGAAGATTTCCCAAAAATGTGAGTAGGTCTAGCTTTGGTAATTTATGGTTGTTGTTTGATAATGGAATGTAATCCGGGGCGTTAGCATTGAGACTCTGATTCAAAGCCCGTGTAAAAGTTGGACGTTCTCTTCCCATTGTATTTGAGTTTTTTGTCAAAGCATTAGAATGTTCTTTAATCTTCAGATTTAAGTTAATCATATACTCATCTGAATCGTCAATCTCTGTTCCGATGTCTTCATCCTCCGTCATCGCATTCAGTATCTGATCATCTAGTTTCTTAAGTAGATTTCTCTTTTCCGTTAGAGTCCTCACGTATTCTTCCAGCGTAGCTTCATCAAAATTGCAACCTTCTGAAATCTTCCTCAATATTTTAGTTGCAGCACCCCGATGTCCCGTACGAACCGATTTTAACTTTCCAAGTTCCATTTCGTTGACCCGATGATCACGGCACCAAAATGTTGTGCGTAGTGAGAGATCTTGACAAAGCCGTGTTAGTTCATGGTAGCTACGACGTCACAATGCACTATGGCGCGCAAAGGCATACACAATGTTAGTGAAATATCTGCAACAATATTGAAAGCATATACGTTGTAACACCGTCTGCATTCCCCGCCATTTTGCGTCACTACTGCTTACTTCCGTCATGCGCAAAACGGAGAGTCAAGGGAGCAGTCGTTTTTCCTATTTGATAGTTAAATACAGATTTCTCTATTTCATGTCAAATAAAGATATCATTTATTCAAATAGAGATATCTGTATTTAAAATAAAGATATCAGTATTTCTACAACAATTAGAGATATCTTTAATTGAATTAGAGATATTTGTATTTGAATTAGAGATATCTGTATTTGAATTAAAGAATATCTGTATTTGAATTAAAGATATCTTTATTTTAAAGATGCTCCACCGCCGACAGAGCAAAAATGATATTCGTCACTTGAACAGTAATTGGTGTTTAATCGTGTATATATGTGTCTAATTAACACAAAAAATAATATAAAATAATTTGTTTTGCATTTGGTGCATGCGCAATCAGAACTTCATTCCATATAGAATATAGTGCTACGGAATTTTTTCGGGATGCAATTAATTATTTTTTGTAATTTTAACTTGAAGTAAAATTACAAGCTCAAACTTCCCAATGGTGGTAATGGTGTAAAGTAAGTAACTTTTGTAACCGAAGAAAAATACTAAATCGTCTGCTCCTGTTTTTGATAGTGAAAAAATACCATTTGTCAGCGGTGGAGCATCTTTAAAAACAGATATCTTTATTTACATTGAAATGCAGATATCTCTAATTGAAATAAAGATATCTTTAATTGAATAAGATATATCTGTATTTGAATTAGAGATATCGTTATTTCGTGTTTAATTAAAGATATCTGTAATTCAAATACAGATACATGTATCTCTAACTCAATTAAAGATATTTATAATTCAATTAAAGATATCTATAATTCAAATACAGATATCTCTAATTGTTGTAGAAATACAGATATCTTCATTTCAATATGTAAAAACCCAAACGGCTTGCTATAGCAGTCTCCCAAAACATGCACCGTGCATTTCATACACGGAACACCCACCATTCATGGGAGGCCATCCTTACATGACCCTGGCTGTTAATAGGACGTTAATTGAATCAAACAAACAAACAAACAAATTTCTGTGCCTTTTTGACTGCATCTTCAGAATATTCCTTCGAAAATACATTTTGAACGTGGAAATTAAGGCTTGATATTTTATTATGCAATGCATATAGCCAATTAAGATCATTGGTTTGAATATAATTTAGTCCTTTATCTTACATGGCTAGTTCTTCAAAGAGGGCGTTAGAATTTTACCAGCTGCCCCCGTTGTATGATCGTAAAAGTCGACTTAATTTGGGATCTTAATTTTTCGTTTCTACCTAACAGATCTTTTTAGCCTACCATCAAGGGCTATTCAAACACCTTTCATCCGTGGTCCTTCCGTCCATAAACAATTCTTTTTACCACAATTTCTCAGAATGTACTTAAGGGATATATCTAAAATTTCATATGCATGTTCCTCTAGGACCCTAGCTAGTTGGGACCGATCGGTCGTCAAGATGGCCAACAGGCCGCCATCTTGGATTTTGATAATTGCAGTTTTTTACCGCCATTTCTCAGAAAGCACCGTATGAATCTGTCTCAAATTTCATAGTAGATTTCTATATGACCTTTGTTGTGCATATTGCATTTTGAGACTAATCGGTAATCAAGATGACCAATAGGCCGCCATCTTGATTTTTGAAGTTGAAGTTGATTTCCACAATTTCTCCGATCGATGAACAAGATAGCTGACAGGTAACCATCTTGGATAATGATAATTGTTTGTTACCGCTATATCTTAGAAAGTACTGACGGGATCTTTCTCAAAGGACCTGAACATTACACTTACCATTAAATTTTGCCCACGAACCAATTTAACAAAACCCAGGTGCATCTTATAGTACTATGACAGAGAACCTGTAAGATACCTTTGAAAAATTAATGTAATTAAAAAAATGATAAAAACTGAATGTTCAATTTGGGAGTAGATGCATCATTTTGTTATTGATAATTGAATGCTCATTTCGGGTTCAGAAAATGTTCTTTTTACGCTTTTACGCAATTAGGAATATAGACATACAGTGTTACTTGGTAATAAAGCTAATTTTTCTTATCATGAAAAAAATAATTACTGAATTATGTGAAATATATTTCGGTTATAGTTTTATGAAAAATGCAATTAAACATAATAATAAACACATAATTCTAGTTCTAATTGAACAAAGCAAGTTATGGACAGAAATATTTACATTTATAAACCGCCATTTAGTTGATGTTTATAAAATCTTAGCACAATGGTTATACTTGTTTTGTTACTGATGACAGTTTTAAATTGTCACAATATTAAATAACTACTGAACCTGGTATTCAACTACACACAGTTAACGTTATATCTTCATTTTCTAATGGCATATTTCCTTTATATACATCCAAGAAATGGTAATCAATTTTTGTTTATACATCTGCACCTTTTTGAAAAGATCATGAAATGATATAAATATCCACTACTTCCTATGTTTTTTTGTAAATGAAAAAAATCTTTCTACTGAAAAGAACCTTGCGGTGGTTTGGTTAGACCTAACCAATGCTTATGGCTCAGTCCCACACAAGCTTATTGAAGTTGCAATGGATCTTTACCTTGACATAAAGTTTTGCTTTACAGTGGATGAAGTGACTACAGAGTGACAACAACTGGAGAAGGGCATCATGGCAGGTTGTACCTTATCGCCTATCCTGTTCATCATGGGAATGAGCCTGGTAACCAAGGCCGCCGAAAAGGAAGCGAGAGGTCAAATAATCGACTCTGGAATATACCAACATGCATCGCATGAAGTTCAAGCCTCGCAAGTCACGGAGCTTCATCTTAAAAGGGGTTGCATTTCCCAGATGAAATTGAATGTGCAGAACGAAGAAATCCCAACATTCCAACAATCCAATCAAATGCTTAGGGAAATGGTTTGATGAGTCACTAGCAGACAACAATTCTATAAAGATGGGTCTATCACAGGTAAGGTCATGGGTGAAAAAGGTGGATGGAAGCGGACTACCTGGGAAGTACAGATTAAGCTTGGATATACCAACATGGGATTTTGCCAAGGCTGATGTGGCTGTTGCTGATCTATGAGGTCCCAGTGACGAAAGTTGAGGGGTTGGAGAGAGCAGTTAGCAGTTATCTGCGGCGATGGCTAGGAGTCCCACCAGGATTTACTTCCGTAGGATTGTATGGGAAATCTAACCAACTACAATTACCACTTTCATCCATAGTAGAGGAGTTCAAGGTAGCGAAATGTCGTCTAGCCATGACATTGCGAGACTCCTTGGGTGGAAAAGTCAGCGGAGCAGGTGTCTAGACAAGGACAGGAAGAAAGAGGCCAGCATCAACCTCTATAGACCAGGCTGAAAGTATGCTGGAACTACAGGATGTAATTGGGAACACGTGCAGCGAAAGGCAAGACCTAGGGTTGCAACACTTTCAACAATGTCGTCCCCAGCAAATCTTCATCAGTGGAGACTTATTGAGGACCCATCATGTCAACTCTGTGGGAGCCAGGGATCAATGACCCACATCTTGAATTTCTAGTCATATAAGTGCGTTTTCACTTTAAAAGTTGTCCTGTATGATGTCTACTTTATGTAATCATAAATGTTTTGTATGTAAATGCCCCGTGCGGGACCTTGATTGGTTTAATAAACATTGCCTATTGTCTATTGCCTCTTGTCAGGGTGTCAGACATCGTTGTCACAAGGCGGTACAGATGACGTCACGATAAGGTCCTACGCGAGCTGGCAATCATTGTAGAGGAAGAAAGGCGGAGGAAGTGCCCGAAGTCAACACCTGGTAATATAAAGATCTTTGTAAGGGAGGGCGTAACAGTGGAGAGGGGGAAGGCAGCCACACCATTGCTGGATAGAGGATAGGACTGGGAGCTCAAAGTGGACCTGGACGGAAGGTTTTGTTCCTAATAGTGGTGACTACATTACGTCCAGACATGGTTTTGGTATCAAACCAGTCCAGAACTATCATTGTAGTGGAGCTCCCAGTACCTTTGGAAGAAAATTGTGAAGAGGCTCATGAAAGGAAGAACTTGAAGTATGCAGATCTAATAGCAGACTGCAAAGAGAAAGGATGGAAGGCATGGCTGTTGGCAGTCGAGGTTGGATGCAGGGGGTCCCCAGCTCAATCAACGAACAAACTCCTGCAACATTTACAAGTACAGGGGAAGGCAATGTCATCAGCCTTGAGAAGAACTGGTGAAGCTGCTGAGAAAGCATCTTTCTGGTTATGGCACTTTCAGGGCGACTTGGAATGAAAGTCAGGATCCATCGAGTAGTGGATTGGCCACCACTACTGACCCACCAACTGGAGGATGCCGTGGTTTAGGGTTGGAACATCTGAGGATAATTGGCGACCACCTGATGACGATGGAGAGTGACAAGTGAGCACCGAGGGGCAGAAAACCAGTTATTTGAACTACATGGATGCCAGGAAGATGATGCAGTATTAGATCAGCTGTAAGTGCAATATAAAAAAAGTTTGCTGTTTAATGGTGAAGTTTGATTTTTAATCAGATGCTTAATTTAATTTTATTTCAAAATGAATATTTACAAATGGTGCCATTTAAATACTCATTCAATAATTTATTTAACCAAGGACTACTATTATCTTATCATACATGTATGCTCATTGCATGAAATAACATTTTTATGAACAGACCTGAATATCAAATAATCAACATGTCTAAGAAACTATATCTTTATAAGAAATATAAAGGTTATGGTTAGTGCATAACACCATTTTACATAAATTCTAGTGTTAAATTTTCCTAAATTGATCAAAAAACACAAAAAAATGAAGAAAAAACAACATATATTCCAAAATTGAATATTGCAGTTAACTCTTTCGCTTTAAACTTTGACTTATCGAATGTTAATACTGTTGCACAATTTAAAACACTCCTTTTTAACATTAATAAAATGGAACATGATATAACAAATACCTTTATAAACAAAGGTTCTCAAATTATAAATATTACTCTGTGCCAGCTCAGAAATTCCTCTAGCAATCTAAATTCTGACCTATTTCGCGATCATGTGAGAGATTCTCCAATTTGTTCTTGTGGCCTTGGTGATGAAACAGCCGAACACTATCTTTTCATATGTCCTTTATTTAATGAACAAAGATCATCACTCAGAACCAAAATACATAACTCTAATATTCCCCACTCGCATTTTAATACAAAAACTTTACTGCATGGCTGTGACAATTGTGATGAAGAAAAAAACATATATACTGCAATGCATATCAGAATATATATCTGAAACTATAAGATTTTTTTTTATTTTTCTACTATGATAGGTTGGGGAGATACACTAATAATAATACTCGTTCATAATGTAATGTTAAGGTGGTAGTCTCACATTCCTCAAAATTTTCCCGTAGTTCAATATTTTTTATATTTGTTTTATGAAGTAAATATGTTGTTATGCATCTTCTGTCAAAGTTTCGAAGAAATTGAACCATCTATTTTTACTAAATCAATATTCATTTTTTTCTTTTTTGAGTAGTTTCTAAACATGAAAAAACAGCATTAGTCTGCACTAAATCCGACCCGCAAATAAAAATCTTTAACAAAATGTTCTATGATATATGTATTGCCTAATTGATATGATATATCTCAATGCTTTTTCAAGAAAAAATGCTTTACTTCTCGTCATAATTAATTTTTAGTGAAAATTTTTGGTGGAAATTAGGTAAAAAAGATGCATGTAAATTACCTAAAACATTCTCACAAAAATGAGAATAGGTCAAAATTGTGAAGTTCAAGTTTTTTTAGAAAAGTAATAGGCTAAAAAGTGACATAGTTGCTTTTTTTCAGTCAATTTTCAAGAAAATTGAACCACAATGTTTCAAAATAGAGCATTTTTAGCACCATAAAACCTTCATTTTTCATTGAAAACGATGTTAAACACAATAGAGTTATCTCCCTTATTATATATACTTTTTATACATTCACTGTAGGTTTTCCTGTTTTTAGTTTTAAAATAAGTAACAATGTTTAATCAATATATATATATCATTAAATAGCAATATAAGGTTAATGGGATAATTAGTATTGTTCTTTTTAAAACTAATAAAATAATTTATTCATGAATTCAAACTTCAGAAAAGGGGATATTTATCAAATCGCGTTCATTCAAATGCTTGAAGAGCTTGGGACACTGTCATAACTTAAGCGTCTGCATGAAAAAATCATGATCTATCTCCCTTATCATGAGACTAGATTCTTAAATGTTATAATATTTTGTTGATAATTACGGTGGCTGATTTATGCCATTTCGTCTTTTCGTCTTTTCGGGGCGAAAAGACGAAAATTAAATATCTTAATTCTCGTCTTTTCGTCTTTTCGCCCCGAAAAGACGAAAATTAACAAATTTAAATTTCGTCTTTTCGCGGCGAAAAGACGAAAAGACGAAAAGTCAAACACGAAAAGACGAAAGTGAAGCACGCTAATTAGCGCCTTTAATTTTCGTCTTTTCGCCTTCAAAAATCTCGTCTTTCGCCCCGAAAAGACGAAAATTACAAACCTTAATTTCGTCTTTTCGTCTTTTCGTCTTTTCGCCCCGAAAAGACGAAAATTAACAAACCTTAATTTTCGTCTTTTCGTCTTTTCGCCCCGAAAAGACAAAATTTAACAAACCTTAAATTTCGTCTTTTCGTCTTTTCGCCCCGAAAAGACGAAAATTAACAAACCTTAATTTTCGTCTTTACGTCTTTTCGCCCCAAAAAGACAAAATTTAACAAACCTTAAATTTCGTCTTTTCGTCTTTTCGGGGCGAAAAGACGAAAATTAACAAACCTTCATTTTCGTCTTTTCGTCTTTTCGCCTTTTCGCCCCGAAAAATACAAATTACAGATATACTTTGTCATCTATCATATACGACGGAGATTATAATGTAATTTCTAATGTACAATTATGATGAAGACCATGTCATGTATGTAGTCAAAATGTCTTTTCAAATAATACACAGTACATTGTACCTACTGATTGACTGTTATAATTAACTGTATTTGAGCAATTTCTTGGTACAAGTCCTTCCTTTAAACTCAAAGTCTTCACGAGTTGTCTTTCATAAATTATTTTGTTAACAAGTTTATCCGTGGTTCAAACGCTTTCAAATAATACCCGCCGACAACTTTTTTTTTCAAGTTGTGTAGGGGAGGCAACTCCTGTAAGTGCTATGTTTAGCATCTTAAGTTCATTATGGTCCTTACATATACACGGCAATGTTTTGATAAGCGTAATTGCTAAAGAGGGCGATTGGAACACAAAAAATAAGATATTAATGAATTTTTAAAAAATGTATCAATCACGCTAAAGGATTTGCGGAATGATGAATCTGTTAGTGGCACGTGGCATATGCCACGTGTGAGAAATCTACGTAACTGCTGTAAACAAACATGTTGACTTCTGTTTTTAAAACTTCTAATCTTAGTTATTGATGAAGATACTTGTAATACTATCAATTTAATAAATCGATTGTTATCATAAACTACTTTGATGCTTCTATATTGAACAATTAAGTCAATATTAAGATAAAAAGATTTCAAAATGACTTCCACACCAGACCGGAAGGCGAAAAGACGAAAAGATGAAAATTAAGGTTTGTTAATTTTCGTCTTTTCGGGGCGAAAAGACGAAAAGACGAAATTTAAGGTTTGTTAATTTTCGTCTTTTTGGGGCGAAAAGACGAAAAGACGAAAATTAAGGTTTGTTAAATTTCGTCTTTTCCGGGCGAAAAGACGAAAAGACGAAAAGACGAGAATTTTGAAGGCGAAAAGACGAGAATCAAAGTCGCTAATTAGCGTGTATCACTTTCGTCTTTTCGTGTTTGACTTTTCGTCTTTTCGTCTTTTCGCGGCGAAAAGACGAAATTTAAAGTTGTTAAATTTCGTCTTTTCGGGGCGAAAAGACGAAAAGACGAAAATTAAGGTTTCTTAATTCTCGTCATTTCGGGGCGAAAAGACGAAAAGACGAAATGGCACAAATCAGCCACCGTAGATAATTGTACTATACCAGATTTGTTTGGAGATGGCTAATATAGGCTTTGCCTGTTGCCAAATCTATTTGCATATTATTTGCAATAAAATTTGTTGAAATTGAAATAGAACACAAAAAGTTAAGCAAATAGAGTTACCGTTATCTGTTAAGTCATGTGATGTTTCCTGTATTCTGTCATAGATAACAATTAAAAAAGGCCCACATTTTTAGTACTTTAGGGGGTGAAGATCCCAATATATTAGTCCTGATGAAGCCAAATGTTCGTGCGAAACCGATAGACGAAATAAAATCATCACACACCAACATCCTTGGCTTGTTGCGATTGAATTCTCATCTTAATCTACTCAACGCCTTGGTCGCGCAGAAGGTGTCCAAGCTAGGATATAGGAACCTACAGAACCTTTACAAATAGAAATTGTGTTGGCTCTATCCCTTGATCCACAAAAATATTTTTGGTGTACAAGAACCAGAAGTGGGTGTACCACTTCGGTGAACATATTATATTGCTAAAAAGGGCTCCCAAATTCGGCCATTTTTGGGATTCAAGACTTAAAAATTTAATTTAAATGTTTTTAGCCAATATTTGCAGAAATACGTACTCTTGAGAATATGATATCGTTTTACGAAATTGAACATCAATTTGATATAGTTTTGGACCAAAAAGGGAACCCTCGTGTACACCTCGGGAGGGCAACATTAAATCATCCCTAGCACAGGCTAGGCCCTTGGGGCCTTTTGTTTTTTTTAAAGGTATCTTACAGGTTCTCTGTTATAAACTTCAGAATGCACCTGGGTTTGATTTAAATTGACTCGTGGGCAAAATTCAATGGTAGCTGTAACAGGTCCTTTCATATGTAGTATGTTGTCAAATTTGGAAAGGCAATGAAAAGATCCCTTTTCCATTTTCAGACATAGACAATTCTTTGGTGGGTGCCAAGATCCCTTTGGGATCTCGTGTTTCTTCCTGATGTCTTCCTTGACACTGCCTCAATTTTGGCCCTAAGTTGAGCACACCTCTGAGGAGAAGGCTCTTGGTTTTGTCGACTGACCGAGATAAATCATGGTCTATAAGTTGTAGTTTCATCCCTGCTTAGTCCTGAAGATAGGGCATTAGGATTGTACCCGATGCCTCGATTTCATGCGGATCAATTTAGGATTTTTTTTTTTCACGTCTCCCTGGACACCACCTTACATTTTGCCTTCTCTTGAGTGCTCGCCCCTATGAGGAAGGCTCTGGGTTTTGTCCCCTGGCCCAGATCCATCATATTCTATAATAAGTGACTTCGCTAGAGTTAACACTTCTCAATTAAACAGCATTTTCTTGAAGATTTCAAAAGAAAACAAACGATTTCTTTTCAAATTCCTCTCTGGAAATTTTATTTACTGTCAGCAACAACAAGTTATGTCATTAAATGGTTTTGTGTCAACTGAACCCCGACTTCATGGCAACTCTCTGTACTCAGACTTCAAGCTAGACCCATTAAGAATAGAACATTCTTAACACCAAGGGGAAATAATTATCAGGGACTATCTACAAAGAGATTCTAGCCAGTTCAGAAAAAAACACATTTAACATAACTATTACTTTAAATGCACAAACTAAAAAAAAAATAACACAACTTACCAGGCTATGCATTTTCAATAACCAAGATATCAGAATATAAAAGTACAAAAAGTATACATTGTATATAACAGACGAAGTTGTTGTTCTTTGAAAAATCTTTGGTTTCATAAAAGAAGGAAATTAAGATTTGGTTTTTACTGATCAGAAAACACTTGGTTACTGAAAAGGACTTTTGTCAATAATTCAGTAGTGATGGTTTAAATATCCAAGTTTTAGTTTTATTTAAAGTAGGTTTACATTAAAACTGAAAGTGGGTTCTCGCATATTTTTGATGTATTTTTCAGCATTGCGAAAATGAATAATTTCTGTTGTCATCTGCAAGCAAAGATATAGATTTTCTATTCTAATCAATTCACTGATAATAAGCAACTTTATATGGTAAAGAATTATTCCTAAACAAAATTCTGGTGTGAATTTCGGGGCGAAAAGACGAAAAGACGAAAATTAAGGTTTGTTAAATTTCGTCTTTTCCGGGCGAAAAGACGAAAAGACGAAAAGACGAGAATTTTGAAGGCGAAAAGACGAGAATCAAAGTCGCTAATTAGCGTGTATCACTTTCGTCTTTTCGTGTTTGTACTTTTCACAGGTCTTTTCGCGGCGAAAAGACGAAAAAGGTTGATTAAAGCGACTTTTCGCCCCTGGGACGAAACAGATTAAGCTTGGATATACCAACATTTTTGCCAAGGCTGATGTGGCTCGATCTATGAGGTTGACGAAAGTTGAGGGGTTGGAGAGAGCAGTTAGCAGTTAATGGCTAGGAGTCCCAAGATTTACTTCCGTAGGATTGTATGGGAAATCTAACCAACTACAATTACCAGCCACCGTAATAGAGGAGTTCAAGGTAGCGAAATGTCGTCTAGCCATGACATTGCGAGACTCCTTGGGTGGAAAAGTCAGCGGAGCAGAATGTCTAGACAAGGACAGGAAGAAAGAGGCCAGCATCAACCTCTGTAGACCAGGCTGAAAGTATGCTTGAACTACAGGATGTAATTGGGAACACGTGCAGCGAAAGGCAAGACCTAGGGTTGCAACACTTTCAACAATGTCGTCCCCAGCAAATCTTCATCAGTGGAGACTTATTGAGGACCCATCATGTCAGCTCTGTGGGAGCCAGGGATCAATGACCCACATCTTGAATTTCTAGTCATATAAGTGCGTTTTCACTTTAAAAGTTGTCCTGTATGATGTCTACTTTATGTAATCATAAATGTTTTGTATGTAAATGCCCCGTGCGGGACCTTGATTGGTTTAATAAACATTGCCTATTGTCTATTGTCTATTGTCAGGGTGTCAGACATCGTTGTCACAAGGCGGTACAGATGACATCACGATAAGGTCCTACGCGAGCTGGCAATCATTGTAGAGGAAGAAAGGCGGAGGAAGCGCCCGAAGTCAACACCTGGTAATATAAAGATCTTTGTAAGGGAGGGCGTAACAGTGGAGCGGGGGAAGGCAGCCACAACACCATTGCTGGATAGAGGATAGGACTGGGAGCTCAAAGTGGACCTGGACGGAAGGTTTTGTTCCTAATAGTGGTGACTACATTACGTCCAGACATGGTTTTGGTATCAAACCAGTCCAGAACTATCATTGTAGTGGAGCTCCCAGTACCTTTGGAAGAAAATTGTGAAGAGGCTCATGAAAGGAAGAACTTGAAGTATGCAGATCTAATAGCAGACTGCAAAGAGAAAGGATGGAAGGCATGGCTGTTGGCAGTCGAGGTTGGATGCAGGGGGTCCCCAGCTCAATCAACGAACAAACTCCTGCAACATTTACAAGTACAGGGGAAGGCAATGTCATCAGCCTTGAGAAGAACTGGTGAAGCTGCTGAGAAAGCATCTTTCTGGTTATGGCACTTTCAGGGCGACTTGGAATGAAAGTCAGGATCCATCGAGTAGTGGATTGGCCACCACTACTGACCCACCAACTGGAGGATGCCGTGGTTTAGGGTTGGAACATCTGAGTATAATTGGCGACCACCTGATGACGATGGAGACTTGGCAAGTGAGCACCGAGGGGCAGAAAACCAGTTATTTGAACTACATGGATGCCAGGAAAATGATGCAGTATTAGATCAGCTGTAAGTGCAATATAAAAAAAGTTTGCTGTTTAATGGTGAAGTTTGATTTTTAATCAGATGCTTAATTTAATTTTTTTCAAAATGAATTATTTACAAATGGTGCCATTTAAATACTCATTCAATAATTTATTTAACCAAGGACTACTATTATCTTATCATACATGTATGCTCATTGCATGAAATAACATTTTTATGAACAGACCTGAATATCAAATAATCAACATATCTAAGAAACTATATCTTTATAAGAAATATAAAGGTTATGGTTAATGCATAACACCATTTTACATAAATTCTAGTGTTAAATTTTCCTAAATTGATCAAAAAACACAAAAAAATGAAGAAAAAACAACATATATTCCAAAATTGAATATTGCAGTTAACTCTTTCGCTTTAAACTTTGACTTATCGAATGTTAATACTGTTGCACAATTTAAAACACTCCTTTTTAACATTAATAAAATGGAACATGATATAACAAATACCTTTATAAACAAAGGTTCTCAAATTATGAATATTACTCTGTGCCAGCTCAGAAATTCCTCTAGCAATCTAAATTCTGACCTATTTCGCGATCATGTGAGAGATTCTCCAATTTGTTCTTGTGGCCTTGGTGATGAAACAGCCGAACACTATCTTTTCATATGTCCTTTATTTAATGAACAAAGATCATCACTCAGAACCAAAATACATAACTCTAATATTCCCCACTCGCATTCTAATACAAAAACTTTACTGCATGGCTGTGACAATTGTGATGAAGAAAAAAACATATATACTGCAATGCATATCAGAATATATATCTGAAACTATAAGATTTTTTTTTATTTTTTTCTACTATGATTTCCTGTTGTTATAATATCTGTTTTGTACATATTATTTGCAATAAAATTATTTGCAATAAAATTTGTTGAAATTGAAATAGAACACAAAAAGTTAAGCATATAGAGTTACCGTTATCTGTTAAGTCATGTGATGTTTCCTGTATTCTGTCATAGATAACAATTAAAAAAGGCCCACATTTTTAGTACTTTAGGGGTGAAGATCCCAATATATTAGTCCTGATGAAGCCAAATGTTTGTGCGAAACCGAGACGAAATAAAATCATTACACCAACATCCTTGGCTTGTTGCGATTGAATTCTCATCTTAATCTACTCAACGCCTTGGTCGCGCAGAAGGTGTCCAAGCTAGGATATAGGAACCTACAGAACCTTTACAAAAAGAAATTGTGTTGGCTCTATCCCTTGATCCACAAAATATTTTTGGTGTACAAGAACCAGAAGTGGGTGTACCACTTCGGTGAACATATTATATTGCTAAAAAGGGCCCCCAAATTCGGCCATTTTTGGGATTCAAGACTTAAAAATTTAACTTAAATGTTTTTAGCCAATATTTGCAGAAATACGTACTCTTGAGAATATGATATCGTTTTACGAAATTGAACATCAATTTGATATAGTTTTGGACCAAAAAGGGAACCCTCGTGTACACCTCGGGAGGGCAACATTAAATCATCCCTAGCACAGGCTAGGCCCTTGAGGCCTTTTGTTTTTTTTAAAGGTATCTTACAGGTTCTCTGTTATAAACTTCAGAATGCACCTGGGTTTGATTTAAATTGACTCGTGGGCAAAATTCAATGGTAGCTGTAACAGGTCCTTTCATATGTAGTATGTTGTCAAATTTTGAAAGGCAATGAAAAGATCCCTTTTCCATTTTCAGACATAGACAATTCTTTGGTGGGTGCCAAGATCCCTTTGGGATCTCTTGTTTCTTCCTGATGTCTTCCTTGACACTGCCTCAATTTTGGCCCTAAGTTGAGCACACCTCTGAGGAGAAGGCTCTTGGTTTTGTCGACTGACCGAGATAAATCATGGTCTATAAGTTGTAGTTTCATCCCTGCTTAGTCCTGAAGATAGGGCATTAGGATTGTACCCGATGCCTCGATTTCATGCGGATCAATTTAGGATTTTTTTTTTTTCACGTCTCCCTGGACACCACCTTACATTTTGCCTTCTCTTGAGTGCTCACCCCTATGAGGAAGGCTCTGGGTTTTGTCCCCTGGCCCAGATCCATCATATTCTTTAATAAGTGACTGCGCTAGAGTTAACACTTCTCAATTAAACAGCATTTTCTTGAAGATTTCAAAAGAAAACAAATGATTTCTTTTCAAATTCCTCTCTGGAAATTTTATTTACTGTCAGCAACAACAAGTTATGTCATTAAATGGTTTTGTGTCAACTGAACCCCGACTTCATGGCAACTCTCTGTACTCGGACTTCAAGCTAGACCCATTAAGAATAGAACATTCTTAACACCAAGGGGAAATAATTATCAGGGACTATCTACAAAGAGATTCTAGCCAGTTCAGAAAAAAACACATTTAACATAACTATTACTTTAAATGCACAAACTAAAAAAAAAATAACACAACTTACCAGGCTATGCATTTTCAATAACCAAGATATCAGAATATAAAAGTACAAAAAGTATACATTGTATATAACAGACGAAGTTGTTGTTCTTTGAAAAATCTTTGGTTTCATAAAAGAAGGAAATTAAGATTTGGTTTTTACTGATCAGAAAACACTTGGTTACTGAAAAGGACTTTTGTCAATAATTCAGTAGTGATGGTTTAAATATCCAAGTTTTAGTTTTATTTAAAGTAGGTTTACATTAAAACTGAAAGTGGGTTCTCGCATATTTTTGATGTATTTTTCAGCATTGCGAAAATGAATAATTTCTGTTGTCATCTGCAAGCAAAGATATAGATTTTCTATTCTAATCAATTCACTGATAATAAGCAACTTTATATGGTTAAGAATTATTCCTAAACAAAGATATACATGTACATGTTTGGAAAAATATAGTAGCAAGTAGTAAACATGACATGTACATTTGTATTAGTTTGATTTTATGCATTGTTATATATCCTACATCAAATTTGGTTATCAATAATTTAATGATTAGAAAATCAAAGTTGTAAGTCAAAAATATGCAGGAACCCACCTTTAACTACTGTGGAAGCTATGGAGGTTAATAAACTCTATGGTTTTTACAAACATTGGGACTTGAGATTTCAACTATAGGTTCATACATGTGTTAATATATCACAAGCAATTTACATATATTAGTGTTGTTTAAGCCAACTCCAAGATAAAAAAACAACATTTATATAAAATAGATTTTGTTATATCAGCATTACATATTTTTATATAAATAATGAAACCACTTCGTGATTGAAAATGTATTACCTATTAAGATATACAAAATACATAGTTACTATAACTACATTTGTACAATACACAACACTGATGTCAGAAGCATGGACTTTTAAATGACGTTTATCATTTATGGTGAAAACTTACTGACATATTTCATAATTATTTTGAAGAATATAAATTTGCAGGCAACTGTGTTTTTAAACATATTATATAATGAATATGCAATTATTAAAGAATAAATCTGCAGGCAACTGTGTTTTAAACATATGATATCATGAATATATATTTCTTCAATGCAGTAAGTACAATTTTATTTTATACATTATTATCTGGTATATGAAATTTTAATAACATACAGTTTTTGCTTTGAAATCAATATAATAAAAAAAATAAACATTGAAATACAAAAAACAAATGTAACATTTTAAAACTAAATGTTGACTACTCTTCTTACCAGTCTTAAGATATCTTTATTAACAGAATCCTAGTATATACCAAGGAAGTGCATTATATAAAATCTATTGTAAATAAGAGGGTTGGGCATTTGAAATTAGCAAGTATATTTTACTGAACTGCAATTATCAAAATCATAATGCTATACAGATTTATCTACTAATCTTAAGAGCAAGTATTACATTTTTCTTGTAAGTAATTATAACATCACAAACAAGAGAGAAAATAACACAATCATTCACATAAGTGTTTATGTATCGGGTAAAATCAATACTCACTAACAAGAGCAGATAACTGTATATCAAGACGTCTATATATAGCCAGGTAGAATATAATCAACAGGCTTATAGTCAGATAGACTTGGTAAAATTACTAAATGGCTTGAATTATGCACTGATAAAAAATTAGTATGATGCTCTTTCAAAAGACTAACGTCATGTCATTATGAATAGTGATATGAAATTTTTTAAGTTTATACAAAAGCTGTTACAAATATTTTAAAATTTTGATTCTTATTTATCACATGGATTAACACAACTCAGACTTACATGGCAGGAATCGTAAAGGTTTTTTTAGCAGAAAACCACATCAGTAAAACCACATCAGTATGCAAGTGTGACAAGCAACACATCAAAAAGATAAATGGGATTGATAAGCATACAAGAGTTCCAATAGGCCTGCATCCCTAACCTGAGTTTCTGTATTTTGACAAGAATGGATTAACAGAAAGTAATTCATCTTTAATTCTTAGACTTTCCTATGAGTTCCTACATGGATTAATGATGGATCTCTGCCTTATGAAAATATAGGAATAAACACTTGTTTACATTATAGAACAAACCCCACACATGCAGTTCAAACTAAAAAGCTATCTGAAATTAGATAGGGAAATTACATCCAATACAGATAACTATTACCCTTTATCATCAGCATAGTGAACAGCAGCAAACTTTTCAACCCACCAAATTGTCCCCCATAAAATAGGAGATTATACAAAATACATATATATTCAGTCCATCCTAAGTACAAATAATAAACTTCCCTCGAATCAGCTCACAACAAAGAACTAACAATACCTCTCAAATGTGATTGGATAAAAAGCCAGAAAAGTCATACAGCATCTATTAAAAGTAATGTGCTGAAGTGCATTTTGAATTATTTACGTTCCATCTCGATCTACTTAGATACCAAAGCAGTTATATCAATGGGCCAATATAACTTGTACTCCTAGTAGCTGTTATCATATAGAGGTTAAGTAGAAGTCACAATGGATGTCTGAAAGACACTTAAAAAGACTACATCACCAATACTCACAGCAGATAATGGAGCAACTTCGCTAGCCAAGGGTATTTGTCCGATTCTCTTTCTACTACCCTTGGCATATCTCACTTCAGAACGGGTGGTCCTGCACTGCGCCACCTGCTGGATCACCGTAATTTTCGCCCCTTCCATTTACATAATAAGCAACCAATTAAAAAGCTCGTACCATTGTTGTATGGTTGAAAAAATGGCAGCACCCTATGAAACACGCGTGTTGCTTGCGACAGATTCAAAATACCAAAGATGAACATGTGAGTGAGTCATTTGTTTATTAGTAAGTTCGAACACCAGTTTTTGTGTTTTATGCAGAAGTTCTGCAATGTCCAATTTTGTAACGAGATCGTAGTATATCTTTTAATTGTTTAATTTGTGAAACATAAACCACACACGTACTTTCCAAACTGTTGAGAGCAACGTCACCAAGATGTTCACTTAGCTGGTATAAAACATCTAATTGATGAAATAGATAGTAATATAACTTCGATAGGAGTTGATGTTGACAGGCATGACATGCCTGATGCCCCATTATACAAATGTAGGTCACTATACTATCGCTTCAGCTCAGTTTTGTTGGTATATCAAAGCTGCGTTTTCATTGGTCGCCAGAACCTAGCCCCATCCAATCAGAATTTGAAAGCAAAGCACCTGTTCTGAAGTGAGATATGCCAAGGGTAGTAGGAAGAGAATCGGACTTAATACCCTTGGCTAGCGAAGTTGATGATCGAGCTACAAACTAGTATATCTTAAATAGACATGAACTTCTTAAATACATTATCTGCCTGATCAGTTGGTTTATAATATAAGTTATCTTCTGATCAGTTGGTTTATAATATAAGTACATATTCTGAAAAGTAAAACTTGTGAAAAATATATTTGATCAGTAAATCTTTGATTGCCTTTGTTTTATCGTCATTTTGACAGCCAGGAATGTGTCAGATTGAGAAAAGGAAGAAAACCAGAATATCTGCAGAAAAACTACCAACTGATGACCAGAACCTGGAAACTGACCCAAGTTAACCTCAAACTAGCATCCCAAAAATGGAGGGCTAGTGGTAGATTTTCATCACACATTTTTGTTGTCAAAACTATATAAAACAAGATGAACCAATTACAGATAAATCTCAGTGATGAAGTTCAAAAAGGTTACTCTGATCCTACAGAAAAAGAAGTAATATATACATGTATACAATCTCGACCAATTAGAGGTAAATCAGCCACAAATCAAGTCTGAAGGACAGGACATCAAGAAATTACCGAGTACTTTAGAATACTTCGTAGTTTACACATGTTGCCACACAAACATTACTTAGTTTGTATCAAAGCAAATATTTTTTAACTAATTTTGTTCATATTCAAAAACAATTGATTTTGTACAGATTCTCCAAACAAACAATTTGTACACACTCTTCAACAAAGGTGATTAATTTTAAAAATTTCCAAATGCAAACAAACGTTAACAAATTTGTACATAGCCCCAAGCAAACAAAACAAGCTCTGTACATGTTCTTAAGCAGGCAGCAAGAACAATCTGATTTCTCCAAACATAACCGATTTTGTACAAGTCTCCAAATAACAAGATATGTACATATTTTCTAGAGAACATAACTAATTCTGTATGTACATGTTTATATAAAATGTAATAACTTGTTCATAACAAAGTAAAATTTGGTGAAATAGAAGAAAACAGCATTATAAGGAATGGAAGGAATGAGAGGTATTTGTGATTAGAATATACTTAGTAACTCCACAGCCTAAGCACATGGTTTTGTAAGGTCAAGATTCTAGTTTTTATCATAAAACAACAAAACAAAATGCCTCTGACCTTCAATAATAAATGAAGGTCGCAAAACATCAATATCGAATGTTACTTTATCAAGGTCACAACAGATCTCAACATTGATGTATCAATAAATATTACTGAGGTACAAATATCTATGTGTTATAGGTTATACCCCAACAAACAAACACAACACAAATATAATTCTATTTTGGTAGCTGCAAACAGATAACTTAGATGATAAATAAATTAAATAAAAAAACATATACATATATATGTATATTCTGGTTAATGTCCATTTGGCCAGTCTTCATAAAAAATGAGATCGCCAAAAATGTTCAGTATATATAATACACGTATTATGTTGTACAAAATACTCCTAACCAATGTATGATTTACAGGATTAAAGTGTAATATGTGTGCTAGCTGACACACTTTTACTTTGGACTATTATTTAATGGCAAACATGCATGAAATATAGATTACGAAAATAAAATTACATAAAATTATATGTTTATAGTATCACGATAACTCCTATCACGATAACTCCTATCAGGAGAAATATATATGCCACTCAGAAAAAAGAAAGAAAATCACCAACACTCAAATCAAACACTTTCACATATATATTTCGAACAAATTTGAATATAGCCTCATTTTCAAACAGTCTCTTTCTTAATTATCTCCAGCCTCATTTTCAAACATAACTAGCTTACAAGCAAACTGACTCTTTCTCAACAGCACCTCTAGTCTAATTTTCATGCACAGCCATGCTCTCAAAAATAATAACAGTTTCATTTTTCTCAAAACTTAAGTGTTTGTTTAAGGAATAAGCACAATTGTGTCTTGTTAAAATCTGTATAAAACATTGTGAAACACACTGCTAAGCAATAATGAAACTAGTACTGAAAAAGTGTGTTTATATAGATCAAAGCATGCAGATCCACATTCAAAAGGCAAATGCACAAGTCACCAACTTACACAATGTAAAAATAACACTTCTTTCATTCCCTGATAAAAACTGAACACATAGACACATACATCTTCACGGATGTCTCGTCTGGTTTCAAGTACACATATGGCATAGTAATGTCTGATCCTCCATCAATGATATCAAACGGGTGAAATGATTGCCGTCAATGAAAATCTTTTAACCATAAAGTTGTGTGGCTTAGATCTGCTCGGGCCTGGAATGAGGACGAGAGGTGCAACAGCTTTATCTGCCCTTTATTAAACTGTTTCTCTCTTTCATGCCAATCTTCCATTCCGATGATGGTAATGAAGGAACATCAAGATCAGTTTTACTCACTGAAAGATGATAAGATTGAATTATTTACTTGATGATCTAAAGACAATAGTAAAATCTTTATAATGATAACTGTTTCTACTGTTACTACTGTTTCTTCTAAGACTTTGATAACATCTGCACTGTGTATGAAATCTACATAGCGAGAACAAAATTAATTGCGAAATTCCAAGATGGCTGCTTGTCAGCCATTTTTTGAATGTATATAACTGATTGTTTACCTCAATAAGTTTGATGTCTGTTTCATCGTGTGGTGGCACAGCCATTGTGGAATATTTGAGGCCAAGAACATCCCCTAATTCATCGATAACTTTCAAGGCCTGGAAAACACAAGCATTTTGGTATCAACCAATCAATCAACAGTTAAATAACCATCAACATTTCAATTTGTATTCATCAACAGTTCAATTTGTATCTATATCTTTAACCACCTATACATAAATATACAGAAGTACTTAGTTTCCTAGAAATGTTTCTTATTTATTTAATTGCTATCATTGCAATGTTTAAAACCAAATAAAGACTTGCACATTAGGTATATATAAATATAACAAATATCTGGATTAGTGGGTCTGATATTTTCAATATTTTGCAATACATGAAAGTGTTTGTAAAAATTAAGTCAGTGAAACAATTAGAAACTGATAAACCATGTGTCCTTGTACATGTAGATCATGGTATGTGAAAATTTAATTTTAATCCACAGATATGATTATTTTTAATCACTAATATCCTTTGGCCAGGATAACTGTAATTACCTTGTCCAGCTGTTCTTTACTGTGAGCAGCTGATACACAGAATCGAGCTCGGCATTCAGTGATAGGTGTGGCTGGGAAACCTACCACCACCACCCCCAGGCCTCTGTCCAGAGTCATACGGGCAAATGCTCTGTACATCAAAAAGGTTTAATAGTTAGACAATAGTGAATACAGTTATACAACTGAAAACAACATCTGTAAATTTGGCCAGACAAATTAGATTTCTATGCAAGAAATGTGAACAAAAGATATCAGGGATAATATTTCAGAAATCTCAACATTAATTTTTAAATCATTTTTAAACAAGAGATCCCAAAGGGATATTGGCGCCCACCAAAGAATGATCTATGTATGACAATTGAAAGAAGGATCTGTTTTCTGCTTTTCAAACTTCAACTATCAAAATCCAAAAATGTGCAACTAGGGTCATAGATGAACCTATATATAACATTTGAGACAGATCCCTTTAGTATATTTTGAGAAATAGCGGTAACAATCATATACTATCAAAATCCAAGATGGTAGCAGGTTGGCTATCTTGTTGACCGATTGGTCCCAAAATGCAATATGCACAACTTGGACCCTAGGGGAACCTACATATGAAAATTCAGAAAGATCCTTTCAGACCTTTCTAAAAAATATGGTAACAAACTTTAACTATCAAAAGTCAAGGTAAAGGCCAGTCGGACATATTGTTGACCGCTCGATCCAAAAATGCATTAAACAAGAGGCCCAGAGGGCCTGTATCGCTCACCTGGTTTGTAATGCCTAAGAATGTTCTGAATACAAGTTCATTGTTTCTTTTCTGAAATTTATACAAATTCTGTTAACCCCAAGGATGTTTCTGGGCCAAATTTGGTTAAAATCAAAGCAGAACTATATGACTATTAGCGATTTACAGGATTTACCTCTATTTCCCTTATTGGGCTCCGCCCCTCCTGCCCCCAGGGGGTCAGAGCCAAAATTTATACAATTTTCTGTTCTCCTTCCCCAAGGATGTTTCTGGCCAAATTTGGTTACAATCCATGCAGAATTCTAGGACAAGTAGCGATTTATAGGATTAACCTCTATTTCCCCTATTGGGCCCCACCCCTCTTGCCCCCGGGGGATCAGAGCCAAAATTTATACAAGTTCTGTTCCCCTTCCCCCAAGGATGTTTCTGGTCAAATTTGGTTACAATCCATGCAGAACTCTAGGACAAGTAGCGATTTATAAGATTACCTCTATTTCCCCTATTGGGCCCCGCCCCTCCTGCCCCCGGGGGGTCAGAGCCAAAATTTATACAAGTTCTGTTCCCCTTCCGCCAAGGATGTTTGTGGCCAAATTTGGTTACAATCCATGCAGAACTCTAGGACAAGTAGCGATTTATAGAATTACCTCTATTTTCCCAATTGGGGCCCCTCCCCCCGGGGGGGTCAGAGCCAAAATTTATACAAGTTCTGTTCCCCTTCCCCCAAGGATGTTTGTGGCCAAATTTGGTTACAATCCATGCAGAACTCTATGACTAGTAGCGATTTAAAGGAAATGTTGACGGACGGACGACGGACGACGGACGGACGGACGACGGACGACGGACGCCGCGCCATGACATAAGCTCACCGGCCCTTCGGGCCAGGTGATCCAAAAATGCATTACATATGCACAACTAGGGTCCTAGGGGAACCTACATATGAAATTTGAGAAAGATCCCTTCAGTACTTCCTGAGATATAGCAGTAACAACCTTCAACCAACAAAATCAAAAATGGCGGCCGTTGGGCCATCTTGTTACCTAATTGGTCCAAAAAGCAATACATGTATGAACAACTAGGGCTCTAGGGAACTTACATATGAAATTTGAGACAGATCCCTTCAGTACTTTCTGAGATATATATAAAAACGGGCGGACATTCTTTTTCATAGACGGAAGAATGTCCTTCCGTTTTTTTCTATGACTTCATAACCCAAAAAGTTATCGAGAATAATGTTTAAATATCTGTTATTACACAATAAAACTTGTACAGCAATTGGTTATAATTACTTACGCGACTTTTGTAGGCATAAACATAAGGAGTGGGACAACAGGGGAATCTTTGTTTCCATAAATGATGAAGCCCAGCTTATGTAGGCGATGTCGGAAATACCGGGTGTTCCACTTCAGTTGTTGAATTTTTCTTTTTCCTGTAATCAAATCAGATCGTATTTTGTTACTTGTTAAACCATTGGTTTTTTTTTCTTTTCAAAATATTTTATTAAATCCAAGATAAGATTTCACATGGATTGGGCCGCAGACAAAGTCTATATATGCCCTCTGCACACCGATTATGTACTTTTTTAAACAGAATGTAGAAACAAAACAGTTATTCATATCTGAATACTTATTAATTAATTCTTTTCGATTATCGCCTTCCAGGTATATCAGTCAAATATCTAGGCAGTTTAAAAAGTTTCAGTGAGCTTAAAATTCACATCTGAAAAGAAGACTGTGTCTATAGTTACCTTCAAGTGTGTTATCCCGTCCCATTACAATCTTCATGGAAGATATGACTTGCTGCAGGACACATGGGGACATTGATGTGGAATAAATTGCAGCGTGAGAATTCACGCGTAGATGTTGCACCAGTTTCTGCAAAGAAAGATAACAACACTGCTATTTTCATTTTTATAATGAACTTTTTATTTTGAAGGATCTACATCAGCTGCTTGAAGTACATACTCTTGCACCATAATGCCACCAAATAATGCTTACATGGCTCTATAGGAATTTGATATTGTTGCCAAACTTTAGTTAAACAGGATTTTTTGCTGGTATTTTAGGGACAAGTTGAAAACATTTTTTTTTGTTAATGAAAGTTCAATAACTATGCCAAATAATACTGTTCATGTAAATCTATTGACATGATTTACAGTAATTGCACAGAAACAATAAAACACATTGTGTTTTGTTAATGAAGGGGCTATAACCCAATCAAATAACATTGTGGATCAGCCATTGAGTCCTTTTATTTTGATGACAAGACAGGGTTTGAAGGAAATTGACGGTTTGCCAGTTGTGCCTGTCAATCAAACTCACCGGGTACCACTCATGACTTTGTATTTTGTATGTTACAGGTACATGTGCTTAAGTGACCACCTAGCCTGACTAAATACCATCTGACAATCATTCAATTGGTTATTATTTGTTATTGCACAGAAAGAGAAGATGTTTTCAAATCAATGGGATATGACCATGTGAAGTAAATTGGAAAATTGGACATGCCCTCAAAGCTTTCAACCTTGTTAAAATATTTGTAGAGAATTGGTCAACATTTGTAAGTTGTTGCTTGGAAACAAAAGAAATAATCAAGTGGCCATAACTCCACCAGTCAAAGTGAAACCATTTAATCTTGTTAGTGAGCTAGAACAAAATCATGTATCATTTGTTGCTCTTATTGCATGAAACAAATTGTGACACATAAGTTTTGTCTAAATTTTTGGTAACATAACTGTAATACCTTTGATCCACCAATATAGCCACCTGCTGCACCAAAACTCTTTGTGAATGTTCCCATCATCACATCAATATCTTTGGGATCTAATCCAAAGTAGTCGACCACACCTTTGCCATTTGGACCCAGTGCACCTATGCTGTGAGCTTCGTCTAAATAGATGTAGGCCTTGTACTTCTTTTTTAGTCGGATGACGTCTGGCAGACGGATAATCGACCCCTCCATACTGTAACAGAGGTAACCACAATCAATCAGTCATCTTTATATACATTACACACATCAATAACACTGCAATAAATACACCCTTACTACATTTTTGTATGTATCATCATGAACATTCAACAACTACTAAAAAAGGTTGTATGCTGCTTTCAGGAATTCTAAATAATCAAAATCAGATGATTCAGTAGAAGCCAATTTGTTCATGTTTAGTAAAATATCTTAAAAGATTAATACCTGTACACGCCTTCCACGACTATAAGGATTTTTTTCCAGGGTCTGTGAGTTCTGGGCTGGCCCTCAATCACTGCTGTGCGGAGTTTGTCCTCCAAATCCACCATATCTGAAAGTACCACATAAACATGTCAGTTGTGTTACAGTATGGATGTCATGTAAGCTCAATCACTGAGAGTTGAACCAGTTGAACAAGTTACTGACTAGAACTGTCACCAGAGAGGACGACTAATACCCCTGCTGTACAAATTTAGTAATAACTCCATTAATAGGGGATATTGCAGAACCCTACATAGTTTACTCAACTCCCCTTTACGTCAGGGTTCTGTGTACCAAATTTCATCACACCTCTCAAATAGTTTAGTTTAGTTTGCTGGAGAAAGTTGTGTCAGACAGACAGATGGACCACCCGATTCCTGATTCCAGTATACCCCCCTTTACTTTGTTGTGTGTGTGTTGTTGTGTGTGTGTGTGTGTGTGTGTGTGTGTGGGGGGGGGGTTATAATAATTGATTTAGAGCTTCCAAACAATGGCAGTGTATGAACTCATAAAGATAAAAATAAAAGAATGTTTCCTGTAAAATAACTGGCTACAGACATTATGGTTTCTTTAATACTTACTGTTATGTTTGAAGGTCCTGATGGTGGCCCCGGTCAGTCGCGATCCTAACACTAACGATGCATGGTTCAGGGAATCACTCAAAATCAAACTTCCCTGAAATGGTTAATACAACAAAATATAACCATGTCCATTGAAGATATACAGGTCTTGGAAGTGGAAAAAGCTTGAGTTCTGAACAAAATATGTATATCCTCAAATTAAGACTCATTCCTGTTAAAGACCTTGCATACTATGCTATTATGGTTCATACATCCAAACATTCTGAACAATTCTATAAACTATATACAACAATGAACCCAATGTACAATGTCACTTCAAAGCTTGGAAGACATTAATAAACAAGAGGCCCATGGGCCTTAACAGTCACCTGACATCCAATAGTAATTTGTCATTTAAGGGCCAACATAAAAGCTATGAGGGACTTTAACACATGGTGTGTTAATTTTTTCCCTCCTGTATTCAACACAGAAGCTGAAGTAAATATGAATTGATGTTGATGAAACTCTATATGCAATGAGGTATTGGATGAATTTGCATACTGGAACAATTTATCATAACTGACATATGGTTGTTATTTTTCTTTCTAATTTTATCATCCATGGACCCTGTGAACAGTATACAAAATAAATGAGTGTTTGGGATCCCGAAACAAAATCATCATATTCAGAATATTCTTGTATTCAAATTTTGTATAATTTTCACCAAAATCTGCAAATGAATCAGTCAAGATATTTAATATACGTGGGTCATTATTTGAATGCTACCTGTCTGATGTTGAAAAATCACAAAAAACACTTTATATATATTAATATTAACACTTAATTTACTGATATGATATTCAACTGATATGAATAACGATTACCTGATATCAATATCAATGTAATTTACATCATATAACATGCAATTGTACCTATTTGGTATACATGGCCACCAATTTATCATCTGTCCAGGTAAAATGTCTGTGGTGTTACCCATCACAACTTTGTGTAAATTTGAGGGGGGAGAGGTGCTTTTGCAAGTAGTTTCCCTTTGACACAAGGTCAATATAGAGCTCACTTAATTGATTTAAAAGAATCATAATTGTTACTAAGGTAACACCACTGGCATCAAGTTTACCTTAGGCAAAGGTAACACCAAGGACTGACAAATGCAATGGTTTTTTTATTACTTTCATACAATTGTTTCCATTACAAACTTTATAATGCGAAAAGCAACCTAATGACGTGTTATTTAGGAATGACTGGGAAGCATAATCACTTGTTAAGCCTAATTAATTTCTTCTTCTGGTTTCCAACATGCAATTTGGTGATATGGCATGATCCTTTTCAAATATATAACAAGAGGCCCAGAGGGCCTGTATCGCTCACCTGGTTTGTAATGCCAAGTAATGTTCTGAATACAAGTTCATTGTTTCTTTTCTGAAGGAATTTGAATATTTACCTCTAATTCCCCTATTGGGCCCCACTCTTTCTGCTCTAGGGAGTCAAAGCGAAAATTTATACGAATTCTGTTAACCTCAAGGATGTTAGCCAAATTTGGTTACAATCAATACAGAACTCTAGGACAGGTAGCGATATATAGGATTTACCTCTATTTCCCCTATTGGGCCCGCCCCTCCTGCCCCAGGGGGGTCAGGGTCACCATTTATTCAAAATCTGATCCCCTTCCCCTAAGGAGGTTTCTGGCCAAATTTGGTTGCAATCCATGCAGAACTCTAGGAAAAGTAGCGATTTATAGGATTTACCTCTATTACCCCTATTGGACCCCACCCCTCCTGCCCCAGGGGGGTCAGGGTCACCATTTATGCAAAATCTGATCCCCTTCCCCTAAGAAAGTTTCTGGCCAAATTTGGTTACAATCCATGCAGAACTCTAGGACAAGTAGCGATTTATAGGATTTACCCTCTAATTCCCCTATTGGGCCCCGCCCCTCCTGCCCCAGGGGAGTCAGGGTCACCATTTATGCAAAATTTGATCCCCTTCCCCTAAGGAAGTTTCTGGCCAAATTTGGTTGCAATCCATGCAGAACTCTAGGACAAGTAGCGATTTATAGGATTTACCTCTATTACCCCTATTGGGCCCCGCCCCTCCTGCCCCTGGGGGGTCAGGGTCACCATTTATGCAAAATCTGATCCCCTTCCCCTAAGGAAGTTTCTGGCCAAATTTGGTTGCAATCCATGCAGAACTCTAGGACAAGTAGCGATTTATAGGATTTACCTCTATTACCCCTATTGGGCCCCGCCCCTCCTGCCCCAGGGGGGTCAGGGTCACCATTTATGCAAAATCTGATCCCCTTCCCCTAAGGAAGTTTCTGGGCCAGGTGAGCTAAAAAGAGAGTATTTCGTGCAAAAATTCACATATGAAATGATAAAACATTCTTAGTATTTCTAAAGCTGTACATGTCTCCAAATGGCCCCCACGTGGTATTAAAATGCAATGAGAAAACACTGAAACTTCAACTTAAAAATTTAAGCCATTTGGACCCCACTGGGCTCCACCCCTCATCCTTTGGGAATGAGACAGGGTCAAAATGACATAAAAGCAAAATGTCCTCTTGTGGTTATAATGTGAATCAAAAGTTTGAACAATTTCCAGTAGAAAATAAACAAAATATACCCAAGAAGTATTCAATATAAACTATAGCAAACTTAGCCTCCTCCCCAGGGGCAAACAAAGAGGCCAAGGGTTATAAAACTCACAATTCTGATAAAGCACCACAATATCTTTAGAACACAAGGTCCAATAATAGCATTATTACAAAAGACATGAACTCTATAATATAGTTACCGTTGAAAAATTCCCTTTTTCAAACTCATCCTAGATCTTGTTGATATAAGGCTACATACAGAGTTTCATCAAAATCAGTTCACATTTACCAAAGTTAACTTGTTCACAAGCACAATGATAAAATTAGAACAAAGGGCAATAACAGTACGTTACTGTCGAATAATTCCCATTTTTGAACTCGTACGAAATCTTGTTGATATAAGGCTACATACAAAGTTTCATCAACCTCGGTTAACATTTACTCAAGTCATCATGTTCACAAAGTAAAATTAACGCACGATGGACAATAGGCTATTGCAGTAGGTCAATATGACGTATGGTCAGGTGACCTAAAAATAGTAACAGTGACCTTGACCTTGACCTGGCAATCCTGAAACTGTATCTTGTCAAAAATACTATGGTCCTTTAAATTTGTGTGAAGTTTGATCAAAATCACTCAAGGAATGAAGCCGCTAGAGCACTGAAAAGGATTTTCTAAAAATAGTAACGGTGACCTTGACCTTGACCCTGCAACCTTGAAACTCAAAACTTTTTCAGTCCTTTGTATTTGTGTGCAGTTTGATCAAAATCACTCGAGGAATGAAGCCGCTAGAGTGCTGACAAAGAAATTATCTAAAAATAGTAACAGTGACCTTGACCTTAGTCTGGCAATCTTCACACTCAAACTTGACCGAGATATTATGATCCTTTGTCTATGTGTGAAGTGTGATCAAAATCACTCAAGGAATGAAGCCGCTAGAGTGCTGATAGGGATTTTCTAAAAATAGTAGCAGTGACCTTGAACTTGACCCAGCAACCCTGAAACTCGAACTCGTCCGAGATCTTGTTAATGTTAAGCTACATACAAAGTTTCATCAATCTCGGTTCACATTTACTCAAGTTATCGTGTTCACAACAAAAAGTTAACGCACGACGGACGACGACGGACAAAAGGCTATCGCAATAGGTCACCATGACCTATGGTCAGGTGACCTAAAAACCAAAGCTAATGCTCCTTCTCTATAACAGGGTAGTTATGAAGTACCAACCTTACTGACAAGACATGGCATGTTCATGGAGTTGGTGGCGAAACCCATTGGAAGTGTAAAGGCTGCCTCCACACCAACAAACTCAGCAACGAGGTCATCCAGTTCTTTGTGTAACTTAGAATAACCTGAAGAGATAAAGATAAACTGTCTGTAATACACATTTATTTTATTACAATGCATACTCGTGCTCAAATAAGCCTATGACAAATTTTGAATGCCTAATAAATACTGGTAATATGCCATCTTATCTAAATTAAACCATTTATATCACTCCCAATACTATCAGTCCACTTCTAGAAGCTGACTTACAAGGAGTTTAAATGCTGTAATTGTATACCTGGTGATAATCAGTGTTAACACAAAGTACTGTGTGTAATTAAAGAATTACCAGTACATCTAACCTTCATCAAAACCTACCGAAACATAAAGTCCAATCAGTCAATAGTACACACAACTTACATCTAACCTTCATCAAAACCTACCGAAACATAAAGTCCAATCAGTCAATAGTACACACAACTTACATCTAACCTTCATCAAAACCTACCGAAACATAAAGTCCAATCAGTCAATAGTACACACAACTTACATCTAACCTTCATCAAAACCTACCGAAACATAAAGTCCAATCAGTCAATAGTACACACAACTTACATCTAACCTTCATCAAAACCTACCGAAACATAAAGTCCAATCAGTCAATAGTACACACAACTTACATCTAACCTTCATCAAAACCTACCGAAACATAAAGTCCAATCAGTCAATAGTACACACAACTTACATCTAACCTTCATCAAAACCTACCGAAACATAAAGTCCAATCAGTCAATAGTACACACAACTTACATCTAACCTTCATCAAAACCTACCGAAACATAAAGTCCAATCAGTCAATAGTACACACAACTTACATCTAACCTTCATCAAAACCTACCGAAACATAAAGTCCAATCAGTCAATAGTACACACAACTTACATCTAACCTTCATCAAAACCTACCGAAACATAAAGTCCAATCAGTCAATAGTACACACAACTTACATCTAACCTTCATCAAAACCTACAGAAACATAAAGTCCAATCAGTCAATAGTACACACAACTTACATCTAACCTTCATCAAAACCTACAGTACACACAACTTCCATCTAACCTTCATCAAAACCTACAGAAACATAAAGTCCAATCAGTCAATAGTACACACAACTTACATCTAACCTTCATCAAAACCTACCGAAACATAAAGTCCAATCAGTCAATAGTACACACAACTTACATCTAACCTTCATCAAAACCTACAGAAACATAAAGTCCAATCAGTCAATAGTACACACAACTTACATCTAACCTTCATCAAAACCTACCGAAACATAAAGTCCAATCAGTCAATAGTACAGAGGACTCCACATAATCGAATAACGGTTATTCGAATATTTCGGTTATTTGCATAAAATTCTGCGGTCCCGATTTTTTCCTTCTTTATCTTTGTTTTTCAACTCCGTGTATTTGCATAGACTTTTACATGACCTCCGGTTATTTGAATAAAATATTTGGGAAATTCTAAAAATAAAATCGAATATTTTTCAATTTTGCAATATATTTTTAGCGAAATTCGCCGATATATGTTTCAAGATACTTCGCTTTTACTAGAAATCATCCTGGTAACAGATTAACGTTATCGTATGGCTTGTTATTTTATGCATGAATCTGCAAAGGTATTCGACGCTGTTACGATTTACATCAGCAGCGGTTGATCATAACTTTAGTATATTCACTGACTCAAACATCTAATTAAAGCACTTGCACTTTCAAATATGTTTATTTATTAACGTAACGTACCTTAGTTCGCGATCGGTTGGAGAAACCATGCTTCCTTACAACAATTGCCATTCATGAGTAGTCTCGTTCAACCAGAGTCTTGTTGACTACGACAGACATGTGCGTATCAAGCGTCTCGTTGAACGAGACATAAAAGCATGCAAAGTCGGCGTGCAATGACTACCGCAAGTTTCGTACATTATGTAAGCTTAGGATACAAAAGATAATTGCTACGTTGTTTCATTGCTACTTGATCATGAATATGCATTAATTTCTGAAATGTTATCAAGCTATTCGCCGTATAGATCAACAATACAGGGAGAATTCTCAAAACACATTTAGGTCGAGTGAACGCATGGCTTCATCACCTGCCGCCATTTTCGAATTCATATAGGCCTAAGCTTACATGTGTAAAAACAACACTACTAGTTGATCGGCACTTTGAAGTTTAATCACGATCGTAAGTTCATTTTGCCAGGCAAATGTACGTAAATTTGTTTATTATTTAGGTTCAGAAATGTAGACACAAATCCAATCCTGTTTAGTAGAATCTAATTGCATTTGATATCGATCGTTTAGCTGTTTCTCAAATATTCACGTGTCGATCTTAACGTAAACAAGAATCTAATATTGGAATATTTTTTGTTATTAAACTATTAAAATCGATTTACAACTTCGAAAATAATTACTTGTTGTTCGTTTTAAGTGTAAATAATTAACGTATTTATCAAGTAAACGAAACGATATCTATTTGCCTATTCACATTGATCTACATATGTGTGGGGTCAAACGGAGGTGCAAAATGTCATCTCCGCCTATTCGAATACTCCGGTTATTTGCATATTTTCTTCTGGAAAATGACCTATGCAAATAAGCGGAATCCTCTGTACACACAACTTACATCTAACCTTCATCAAAACCTACCGAAACATAAAGTCCAATCAGTCAATAGTACACACAACTTACATCTAACCTTCATCAAAACCTACCGAAACATAAAGTCCAATCAGTCAATAGTACACACAACTTACATCTAACCTTCATCAAAACCTACCGAAACATAAAGTCCAATCAGTCAATAGTACACACAACTTACATCTAACCTTCATCAAAACCTACCGAAACATAAAGTCCAATCAGTCAATAGTACACACAACTTACATCTAACCTTCATCAAAACCTACCGAAACATAAAGTCCAATCAGTCAATAGTACACACAACTTACATCTAACCTTCATCAAAACCTACCGAAACATAAAGTCCAATCAGTCAATAGTACACACAACTTACATCTAACCTTCATCAAAACCTACCGAAACATAAAGTCCAATCAGTCAATAGTACACACAACTTACATCTAACCTTCATCAAAACCTACCGAAACATAAAGTCCAATCAGTCAATAGTACACACAACTTACATCTAACCTTCATCAAAACCTACAGAAACATAAAGTCCAATCAGTCAATAGTACACACAACTTACATCTAACCTTCATCAAAACCTACCGAAACATAAAGTCCAATCAGTCAATAGTACACACAACTTACATCTAACCTTCATCAAAACCTACCGAAACATAAAGTCCAATCAGTCAATAGTACACACAACTTCCATCTTACCTAAATGTTGAGGACTGCTACAAAATGACATGCCATATTTTTTAGTAGATTCCTCGGCAGCATCTGCACATGGGCCATAATTTTGAGAAAATCCAAGGTAGTTGTAGGATCCAAGGTTTATTACATTATGTGTTTTACCTGTGGTTCTGTAAAAGACAAAACAGTCAGTATGAAACTAACTCTGCAAAGTGGTGAAATTGGTATTCTTCATTAGTAAAGGTCAAACCTGTCTATAAAGGACACCAAAGGCCAGGAACATAACATAAAAGTCTTATAGACAGGTGCCCTTTATGTATAAGTCAATTATATAGTAAATTATACCAAATGGAGTTGATGAGTCTCCGATAAATGCTCATTGCATGTGTAATTTATAGAAGGTTAGACTGTATTAACAATAACTACTGGTATGTCCTTTTAATCATATTTATATCAACTTAATTATTCTTAATATATGAATTTTCTTAAATAATGATTGTAGCTTTGTGCTGATGCAAATTTGAAATTACATTCTCTGTAAATCCTAGCTCATATAGGTGAAGGAAGACTCTAATAAAGATTCTTCTCATCTTCAAGCAAAGTCAAAAAATTACTGTAACACATAAAACAGGTATAGTCTGTCAGAAGATGATGTTTCCTACCTGAAAGTATGTGATTATGATCATGAAACAACTTTTCCAATGACAGATAACATTCTAAGGATTAATTTAATTTTTCATTAGCTAAACCTACGCAGAAATTTGTTGATGACCTTGGAACCAGAATTCAAATTCAGTTTTGTTTCAAAATTAGAATGAGGCGATATTTATCTACATTGAATATATGTATACATACGTAAAGTTCCAGAAGTTGTCATTGGAAAACCTTTCCACAACATCTAATGTAGCTCCTGCACCACTCGTTACAGGCCTGTTCCAGCAGTCACGGATCCGGCGATAAATGTTTCTTGTGTAAAAACTCTCCCAGCTTTGATACAGTGGAACGAAACCCTGTATTAAATATATTTTTACAAAAAAATTTAAGTATATATGGGGCCTGTGTCATAATTATGTGATGTCAATATACTGTAATCTCCAATGTGTTTTCTAAAAAGATTTTCCTTCAATTTAATTGGAAATAGTTTTTACAACTTCTTAAAGAAGATTTTGATACATCAAAAGGAATTTCCATAAATAAACTTTATTTTTTAAAATCAGTATTACCATTAATGGTCTGAACAGGCAGCTAGATAATGACCTGCAAAAGCTTCTGACAACACAGAATAATATTCCACAATATGTTGCACACATTACTTACAGGTAACTTTGGTTCTGTGCATGATTTTATTTTTTCTAGTCCAATATTTCTTAACAAGTCACGGATATGCCCAAATACCACAAGCAGTCCAAAGCAGAAATATGTGTAAATAGCAGCAATTATGGGAGTTTCTTCAAAGGATTCCCAGAAATCATCTCGCCAGTCTGGTTTCTGTTCAAATAGAATTGTCAAAGTCAGTAAACAAATACCTGGTGAATTATATTAGGGAATGTTAATGCATATATAAAGTAAATCATACCATCCAGTGGTTCAAACCCATCAGAAAATGATATCCTTATTGATCAATCAAAAAAGCATATCCTCATATATTTATACCCACAGGAAATTATCCATCCTATCAAGAAATCTGTCATCACTATCCTATTTCAACCAATCAGGAAATACCTTCATACTCATCTGCGAATAAATCATACTCTCTTAGCTTCACCACATCAGACCTGAAGGAATCACCTTCTCTATCCCATATTGAGATAAGAAAATCATATACCGATACATCTATATAGTACCTTAACATCATATCAGGAAATACTACCCTCATATCCATCTTCCCCACCAATGCACGATTGTTCAAAAGGTGGCAAGGCTTATACATTATATAATGTAATTACTATAATTGTATAGTAGTACATGTATATATATTAAAAGCAATATTGTGACAGGACGAGTATAGTGTTCCGCCAGCCGGGTTCAAACCAGGGACCCCTTATAATCACTGGTTCGTCGCTTTACCGACTGGGCTAAAGGGAAATTCACTCTAGCCTGAAGCTAGAAGGCGTCTATATCATTACATACAGCCTGTTACAGTCACTACTCGCCCCTTTTAAAAATGAAAAATCCATAGGTTTCAATTTTTATTATATTAACACAATAAAAACTTTCTTTAGACTAAATATATATATTCCATGTAATGATAAAAGCAACATATAAATTTATACATGCATTTGTTGGTGTGTGAAATAGTGAACTTTATAAATGTCTTTTCAGATTTAAAGCTCACCGTCTTCTTATAATTACCACATACATTGTAACTATATAAATACAAATCTTATTGAAACATACTGTAGCTGTTATGTAAAAAAATTTAATTTTAACCTCTGATCATGATTTCATAATATGCAAATTGTCCAGCATTACTATGGTGCAATGTAAACACAATTATATATACAGGTACCTTATAAAATGAAAGTAAGTCAACCATATCAGATATTTTAACTTCCAGTCAACTTTAGTAGATCTATCTAATCTGGTGATGTTCACCAGCATAACATATCTTTAATGAAATCATAATCTCAAGGATTTCAAAGCATTAATCATCAACATGTTAATTAAAATTTTAATTTACATAACATGCTTCACAAAAGTCACATTTCTTGACCTCAAAGCATCAATACATAAACAACAGTAAATGTTTACTTAATCGCTTGACAACAGATTTGTAGGGGACGTAACTCTGCATTTTCTGGCATGATCAGTGGGCGTGGTTAAGAATTTGTTGTGGTAATGTTTTCAAAGTTGCAAAAGGGAATGCAACTGCTACAACTATAAATTTGATTGTTGGATATTTTGCTGTCGAATATGAGAAAACTTAAAAAATAGATCCAATAAAAAGCACGAATGTCATGGAAATATTTGTACACACTGTCATATGAGCACGAGTCCCACACCCAAAACTTGCTGTAAGATTCTTGTTACGCAATCTAAATATCGGACAAACGTAAGAATTACCTTTTGAGAATCTCCGTTCTTTCCATTAGTATTGTGTCCATTTTTATGGTGATGAAATCCGTTAGTTTTACCATTTTTCACATGATGTATCGAGCCATTCCCAGATCGGACGGCACAGTCACTAGCCATCTTGAAGGTTTGCGATAAAATGTAACTGATTTGTAACGCTTTCTGTGATTGGTCTATGGGATTTTACAATGACCAATCAAATTAGATTTGAATACAGTATTAATACATTCGGAAATTTTGATGTATCGTTTTAAAGATTTTTTCTTAATGAAATAGATTGCAATTGACAGTTTGACATTAAACATTGTCTCATTTGTTTTTTAATATAATTCAAGAAGTTTTACGTGCAAGGAATTTCTAATATATATGTTGTCTGTAAGCTCGGTAGCGCAAATCTAGAGATGTTCCGAATAAATGTGTATTCGGCGCATGACCATTACGTCAGGTCCAACTTCTTTCGGATCCAGGTCTGGTTGCATGCAACACTGTCGTGCTGTTTCAAATTGTTTGTGATATTTATTTAAAGGCGCACTAAAAGCTAATCCAGCAATGGCGGATTTACTTGGTGACTTTCAACCAATCCAGGAACAAGGTAATAACGACGACTTTGAGAAGGTGGATAAAATCCCTGAGCAAGACGAGGCGATAACCACGACGTCGTTCACCGGTGAGGAAGCAGAGGAGGATCGCTATGAATCTGGTACATCCGAGGCGAATGCCTCTAGTCCTCTCGTAAACTTTGACGATGACTTGACACCTCAAGATTCCCATACAAGAGAACCTTTAATTAGCTTTGGTTCTCAGTCGGGCCCTCCCGAACCAACTGCACCCCCTGCACCAACAAGTGATTTTACAAGTGGGATGGGGGAAACCAATCGTGGCTTTGAGTACGAAGTAGAAGCAGAATCACCATTCATGAAACCCGAACCAAAAGTAACATCAGAACCTGTGTCTATCTCCAAACCACCGGCAGGTAACGAATGGCCAATCGTTAGAGATGGGCACCTCTTGCAAACTTGTTTCACGTTCTTCTCTTTAAACATGCTTTCAAATGGGAAACGTTGATGCACGTAACTAATTACTCGTCAAAATGGCGCAATATACAAATGACAAGGCTTATTTGATGCTGGGTTGTTGGGTTTTTTTTTTTTGGGGGGGAATGAATGAAAGTCACAGAAATATATAATAGATACTGTTTATTTATTTATGCATGTGTATGTATGTTTCATATTGTTGAGAAATACAATATGTATGTAAGATTTTAATACCCCTACTGTATGAGTCCTTATTCCACCTGATTAACAAGTTTTAAATTACCACCTGTTCTACAATATGATATGTTAGAATATGGATAGTATTTGATTTGCCATTACTTAAATTCTTTATTTTTTGGCTTTAACAAAATTGGGGGGTGGGGAGGCAGGAGGGGGTGTTATTCAATAAATATATGATACATGAAGATTGTAACTCTGGCATATTATTACTTTTAACTATAGGGATAACCTGTAAGCAGAGTTGTCAGTTTTGAATTTTTCTTTAATAGCTAATAAGTCTTGCCTTGTGTAAATCATTAAGATGAGTAACTGTTGCGTACATTGTCATTCTCCATGATGCTTGGCTTGGTTTCCACTGTCTGGAATGACCTATCACTATTAATGTCCATTATACTTCAGCCTTCAAATCTTGTATTATACACTAGTCTTCAAATGATTCTGCTCTCTTTCCTTCTCATTCTTGCACATATAAAAGCCAATGTTGCAGATGGAGATCTTATGTTGGATCTGACGTTATTGGAAGAATATATATATAATGAAAATTGAAATTGCATAAAAGAAACAATTTCTGAGTGTTATGAAAAAAAACATGATGCTACATGAAGGTTTAAATCTCCCAAAATGCTAGTGGTTATAGCACCACAATTCTTTCTGTTAGGCTCACAACTAAGTTTGAGCCCAGAAAATTGAGGCATTTATTCTGTGCTGTCAGATCAGGGTCCCTGCCATGAAAAGACTTGGTTTGTGTTTTATTACTGTGTGTAGTTTAACCTCCCATTAATTAACAGCCAGGGTCATTGAAGGATGTGCCAGGCTTGTTGGTGGAGGAAAGCCGGAGTACCTGGAGAATAACCAGCGATCAGTACCTGCCAACTGTCCCTGTCCCACATGGGATTTAACCTTGCAACCAAGAGGGGTTGTGGTAATGCAGGACTTTTTTCACTACTTTGGGAATGGGTCCATGTTTTTGAATTTGGGAAAATGTGTGACAAAAGCAAGATTTGGAAAAAATAATGAAATATAAAATCAAGCAAAACCAATCTGCGACTTTAAGCACTAGTCAGATGTGCACTACTAGTAATTTTGCGGCCGGACGAGTGCCAATTGTAATGAACTAGTTCGATTGGAATAGTGGCAATCGGTAAATACTATATAAATTCACAAATATTGTGGTTAATTGCATTTTTCAACACATTTTGAGTGCATATTAATGTATGCAATTATTTCAGTCCGGATGCATCATTTTGTGAGAATTTGAGTAAAAAAAATTATAAACTGATCATGACAGAAGTGCTGAAGCAAAACGGTTGTATATTTAATTTGGACTAGTGATTAAATAGTCGCACTAGTAAAATTTTGGGGTTTACTAGTTCAAATGACTAGCAGCCTTATGCATCATTTGGGAATTGTCACAGACTGCAAAATGAATAGGATTATTATTATCACTGCAGTTTATGTACTTTTCTGAAGGAAAAACACAAATGAATAAGCCTTACAACTAAGTTCATCCAAAATCGGTGACTAGTTTTCATGTGACTTTAATTTTGGGAAATCTAAGACTTGAATTCGGAATATTTTAGAGGCTTTGCCATTGGGAATGGGACAGAAATTTGACCCCATATCATGCTGTGTAATATATCGGGATGTCTTAACCTTCCGGCCATTGCAGCCCCTGCCACATAAAAAGGGAATTGGAAATATCAGTATACTACAACTGTTAGTAATATATATGCTAATAATATGGAGACGGTGAAGTATTTGTGTTGCAGACATTTTCAAGTTCACTGACTTAATTGCCTCCACCACCAAGACTTGACACAAAAACAAAATTATATGCTTCATAGTTCATACTGTTAATAAATTTGCAAAATAAATAAATTTATGAAAGAAACATGAAAGGAAAGCTGACACTATTAAGGTTGAAAAAACTTAAAACTGGCAATTTAGTAATGAGACTTTAATTATTAATCTTCTGAAAGTCAAAACTTGAATAATAATATTCTGCTAATGAGGAATATTGATTTGTGACCACTAGTGACTACACTATCATACTTTAGGTCAGGTAAATATTGGATAATCTAGCTTTACATGTTAGCCAGAATTAGAACATTAAATATCGGAAAATCCAGTTACATGTTAGCTAGAATTAGAATGGTGTATTTTTAGTTCAGATTTTACTGTTTACTCAGTTTAAAATGACAAATGGATATTATCAAGCAAAGTTAAACATGGATATAATTTGAACTGACCTTGAACCTTGTTCCAAGCACTATAGGCTTGTCATGATCAGTGCTCACTGGCATGGGTATAGAATATACAAGTCACTCTGGTACAGGTGTGTGTGACTGTGTTAGCTATTCAGAAATGAATATATATAGCCACATACATACTATAGATTTTAATTAACTACATGTATAAGCTTAATTCATCTACCTAATACTTACTGATAGATAATATTTTTGTAACCGTGATAATGAATAATTGAATTTTGCTTGTGTAAATTTAAATAGACTATATATACATGTACCATACATATATATCCCCAGTGCATATTAAAAAAAAATCCACAGGTAGCTGTAGTTTGCATGATCACTAGTATATGTACCACATACTTGCAGCATGATCACTATCACATCAAATGATATGATAAAACCAGTGATCTGTTCAAAGTTAAAGTTACTCTGTACAGACAACTGATGTGATGGATATAAAATGAAGGTTGGATTAATATATGAAATTCATTTTTGTATTGAATTTATAAATAGTGATGATCATTGAATTGTAATTTATCACAAATTCAATGAAAGTATTCATTTAAATATATATTTACTTAAATTTCTATCTGTTGTAAATAGTTATTTTCTTTTCTATGGCCCGCTTGGGTATACTCCTAATATTATACACTTTTCTTTTCATTTCTATTATATTTATATACTGAGACAACACTATCTATATTTATTTATTAATAATTAATTAGTTAAGTAAAGCAGGATTTCTGGAGAGGACCTGTATAGGCTTTGCCTGTTGTCTAATCCATTTATCAATACAATAATATAATATCTTTCTCTGTAATTCCTGTATAACTTGTATTGTTTAATAAAAATATTTTGAAATGAAATGAAACTTGAAAATTAATGTACCCCTGCAGACTGTTTCAAAATTTCCATTACATTATTTTTTATACAGTCATAATTAATAAATACTCATATTCAAGCTATTCCATTTTGAGGATTGCATTTATACATGTTTATATATGTTCCACATTTATTATCAATGTATGAGAGTATATAGACCAAAGATGTTTTTCCTGGAAAGGGGGAGGGGTTAGGGTGATGTATAAATTTGAAAGGTATACTCCCAACGACCTAAGCTAAAATTATAGGTGCCATTGGCCATTGTTTCAAGTATAAACCATGCGTTGATACATAACTAAATAATCCAATATATTAAAGCATCAGTGAATCCTCATCTATTGTTAAACCTTTATTCTGTTGATATTATGGGTTCACTGGAAATCCATATGTTAACATTAACGTTTAAGGATCTACTAGTATATTAATATCCCTTAATTGGGTGATTAGTCCTAATTACTAACTTGACGGCAGTAAGCTTTTGGCTATCTATGCATGCATCAACCATGACCTATCAGAAATTATTGGTTTAAATTTGCACAAAATAGTCATTAGCTATATAATTTCCTTCTTTATGATGGCCAATATTAATGCTAGTGTAAGGAGTTGGTCACCATCATGCATGCCAAACAGGTTTTATCCTTTGGCTGTCCATGTATGATGTCCATACTGGGAAGTTTTCAGCCAGGCTTTATAGCCCTGTTATACCAGAACAATAAATGTGATTGTCAGCATCTGTAGCCCATATATTGAAGTAATATATGATGGTCAGCCATTGAGGAGGATAACATTTTATAGCCCAGCATCAGCATCACATGTTGAGTGTGTATTAGAGTATTAGTAGACCTTGGTTTTACTGACCATCTGTGTAGTACTGGAATCAACATGGAGATAGAAACTCTCACATTTTATAAACATAAAGCAGGGAGGATGGTGTTAGACACCTGCCTCATAAGTTCCATTGCCAGTTAGAAACAGACTGGTACCATTTTCATATATTTACACTTGCTAGGCTTGGTCACTATACGCTAATACTAGCCGATTTTGTTTACCATAACTGCATGGTAACATTGAACTTTGAACTTGCGTATGAAAATGTTCTGTGCAACGTAAAAGGACTACTTTTTTTAAAAGAAACACATGGCTTTGTTTACATTTTGACGCAACATTACGTGTATATTGATGTTTTTCATAGAATTTTGGAAAAATGTAAACGATATATACATGTTTTATATTTATATATGATTCAAACAATTTTTAAATTAACAATTGTATAAAGAAACGGAAAAATATCCCGACCGGGGCGACGTGCTTTCATTTTTGTTAAAAATGATGGTTGTCTAATGTAAACATTACCTCTGTGCCTATGTTCGTCCTACGATCGAGTCTTTGGGATGGACGGGCGTGAGACCCTCTGATAGAGGTCAGTTATAAACATATCCTCTTGTCTTTGTTCTTTGAGAATTTAATCATGTGTATTATAAAACATGCACCGCTAATAATCCACGTGTTGACAGTTACGCGTCACCACAAATACATTGTACATATCCATCGAACACAAGTGAATTTGTTTCATCTATCGATGGCGATATGGATCTAAGCGTAGATTATATAATCACATGGCTCCCAAGGATGTAATATCGTCAGGTCAGACGACATCTCAAACACATTGAGCTACTTGAAAATCGGTGTTTAGCCAACTTCGGCAAACTCAAGTGTGTAAGCGTGCGTCAGCTTCGCCTCGCTGCACAATAACGGTCACAGAGTTCACACATGTGGCCGTGTACAAATTCTTTATGTTATTACGCTATATATTAACTTTTAGCAAAATTGAATATATATTTAAAGTTCTGATCTGATTAAATAAAATTATCTCTGAAATTTACTTTGTTTGTCATGTTTATTTTACACTAAAATATTGAACTTTTTTTGTCTTCGCGGATGAATAATTCTACCTTACGTGAAGCGTCATCATTCGCTGTTCAATTGAGTAAGCTCCTCCCACTTTTGACCGACTTTTATTGAATAATTACGTCACTTTCAAATGACGATTTTATTGCATAAAATATAAATATAAAGTCGTGTGAGTGTAAATATAGGGATTGGATTTCGTTTTTATGTTAACCATGCTTGTATGGAGCAATTCCTCTAAGAATATATATTCAATATGGGGCGCTAACTAAATCCAATCCCTATATGATCTGTAGAATAATGAATTGAACTGGAATCATCCCAAATACTCTGTTGCTCAAGTGGTTACCACTGGCCCTCCATTTCTGTGTTGTGAGTTAAAAATAAAATTATGGTGTAGTTTTGAGGTACTAGCCATAGCTAGGTTGGTGGGTTTTCGCTGGGGTAGTCTAACTTTCCTCCACCTTCTAAACCTGTCATATCTTCAAATAGTCTGGTTCTAATCCAGACCCCAAAAGCCAGATGACCTTCAGGACCTATCATCATTGGAGAAGTCCTGAAGCTACCATCCCTATCAGATCTCAACATAATTTCTATGACACTGAATGTTAATCAGGACATTGTTTATAGTAGCTACATTGACTTACCCATCACATCAATGTCTACATAGCAGGGGTATGCTGGAAGAATCTGCTACAGTTTACACCTGCCAAGTTTATCTTGTTTAACATCATATTCTATGCCCATATTAATGGTATAGAATTGAATTGAGATTGTACTGAACACAGACAGCTGTAACCCTCCTGACTAAGCTTGTGAGACAAAACCTAGCAATAGATGGAGTCATGTAGTTCTATGGTAAACCAGTAATTACTGTAAACAAACTTCTCAAGAAGATTGCAAACTCATGACTATATATGTAAATATTTATAAAGTTATCCTTTCTCATGATCAGTAAATAATATTTTCATTAAAATCCTTCCATCACCCAAACTCTATAGTGAATGGCCATGCAGGTCTCTTTATAGAATGTACATTTTGACCATGGTGAAACATTTCAGTAAAAGACTTGAAAGCCACAGCTAAAACTTCTTGCTTTCTGAGACTTGAATCATATCCATCTTTCTCTCACTTTGCATGTTAGTTACTTCACGATGTCAAGAGTTTCAAATTAATTAGACAGCATGCTTTACATTAATATTTTAAAACTATTTTATATTGTCAAGTTCCCACGAGCTCATTTGCATTTCATTATTTTCTTTATATAGTTTGTATAAAGTGTTTTAAAGAATAAGTTTCCATCTGTCAGTTTGTTACCTTGTTCTTTCATACTTTCATTTCATTTTGTTGTTAAATTGGTAAACTTTAATCTACCATTTAACAGAATGGTTTTCCTTCGAGTGCTGTTTTAGTTGAAACGTATGTAATGAAGCCATCAAATTCACATTGATATTAAAATGCTTATCTTGTTCATTTCCAGACACATGGTTGAAGAATGTAGACCCTAGAGGTAAGATCTTTTTATATACCGGTAACACATGCACAAATAGATTTGTTTATGTTTACATTTAATGTTTTCACTCTTTGTACAATGCTTTGACTTTGACTATTTTATGGGTATTGCCACTGACCTGACAAAGACAAATGAACAAGTGGCAGGGCAACTTTGCTGGCCGAGTATTCAGTACCTACGGTACTCTCCCTCAAACCCTTGTTGGTTCGCACATCGAAACTGAAGTTTCTGTTTTCAAATTCTCATTGGATGTGGCTAGGTTCAGACGACCAATGAAAACATTTTTTTTCTATGTCAACAAAACTGAACTGAAGTGATCATGGCAGTGACCATTGAGGCATGCCATGTCTGTTAACAACAGCTTTCAATGGAGAGTATCATACTGAATACCCTTGGCTAGCGAAGTTGGTGCCAGGGTTGCCTTCGAATATCTGAACTTATTTAAAAATGCTTGCATGCTAACCTCTGAATGAGGAGGCTTATATTAGGTGTTTTACAGACTGATTGAAGCATATTTATTCTACTACACACTATTAGTATGTATGATGGTTATTATACTGAAGAGGAATAGGGTAGGGGAAAAGGTTAGAACTATAGTCAGATCAAATTTGTTCAAATCGATGACTTTAACCTTTGATCAGGGTCACACGGGTCAATAATACTTCTTTCTTAAACTTCCTTCATGAATAGCAACAAGGAGCTAGAGAGACCTGATAATAATGCATTATTAACATAATATATATATGGTATGCAGGCTTACAATTAGGTCAGTTTGTTATAATTGCTCTTCACATCATAAGCATATTGAATTTTATCAGTTGTGCAAAGGAAGATCTATATTGTTTTAATGAGTCCACCTGTTTTTTACCCTAGAACTTGGCACTAGAATCTGCTGGAAGTCTGATCTGATAAAAGACCAGCTAAATTGTAAACAGGTCTTGTTTCTGTAGCCCCTACAGTATGTAGTATCACAGCCTCTGGTCATGATCTATTATTCATTATATCATACTACGGTAGTTGGATCATTATTTATATAGGTCACACATAAATACATTAATTTTTTAAAAATGGTGTAATTTCTTGATGGCATTCATGTTAGCCGTGGTAGCTTATGAAGTACAACCACAACGTATGATATGCATACAACATGTACACACCCTATACCGGATTTCAATGATAATGTGTATGTGATATGTACAAACATGGTACACATGCATGGTGGGTTAAAGTGGACTCAAAGTCTAGACTCAGATTTCATATAAAACTTTTAAATCCACTTGTAAAAAACAGTCTATATAGTATATAAGTTCATTTAACATTATCATAAAGAGCAGTGGTTTAGAAGATCATTCATTATGTAGAAATTTACGGAACCAGCAAGATGTGCACTCATGCATATTAGACCGGTTCAGTGTGATACATAGATTAATGTGTAACTATAACCAGTATACAAATACGATCAACAAATGTGTGACACATGTTGAGGAGTAACTATACTGTCCTAGCTGTGTGTAGACAGTGATACACATACTGATCATGCTCTGTACTAGTGATCTTGTCTGGAATCTAGTGGATTCTACTAGGTCTCCTATACAGTTGATACATTGTTCACATTTTTATTCAGAAATTTATGAATATCCTAAATATTTCTTTAAGTATTATATTCTGAAATACCTTATCTGTGATATTGTAAATCAGCAGGCAGTAACAACTAATCTGATACATGAACTTTGTTTAAGATTTTTCATTTCTCTTTGAAAAGGAAAATATTTATTTAAACTGTTAGAAGTTTAAGTTTTGATATCAATTCATCAGCTTGTAGGTTTGGAGTTACAGACACAAAACTCTGCAGAACTTAATTGAATTTTAGCAGGAAAGTTTTAGAACCAGAAATAACATTTAATGGATTTGACTGTGCATGTAGTATCTTATGAAATATAAAAAAAATCTTGCAACAATTTTAAAACAGAGTTGTTGCCCTTTGGAGGTATACACTTTGGTAATGATTCTGGACAGACAGACCTTTTTCCATTTAATGCTGATAGAACAGTTTCATTTTCTCCCTTTAACATAGGACAAGGCAAATTACGAGAATCTGATCGGCTAGAGATGAAACGATGTAAGTTGTACTGCATGGTACGTTGGCTCAAAGTACATGTAGTGCATAACAGGAATGTGTATAAATATCTATATGTATGGGAAACCAATCAGTCTGGCATGATGCTTGATCGTTGGTAGGTGGCAGAAATTTGAAACGGATTACTCATAGGTGCTGGCATATTGTTTTTACACACCTCTGAAAAAACAACTAAATTCACCTAACAGCTTTCGGTGAGGCATGAAAGACATCTATGTATGGGTGTGTATACATGCATTGTTTTACACTCATCTCCAAATACAAATTAATTCACAAAACAGTTTTCCATGATGCATGAAAGACGGATCTTATGTATCGACATGTTAACAGATATATTTGTTCATAGTAGTTCACTTAATTTAACATGAAAGGTTATATCAGCTTAAGTTGCTTGACATCTTGCCTTTATGCTCTTAAAATGTTCCTCATGAAAACTACCCACCCCCTGAAGAATTTCAGTGACACATGAATATCTATACTGTAGTCGACTTTCTTCAAGTGTTTAACTGTAAAAGTTATCTTTGAATGACATAGCTAAAAACTGTTGTATTTTGACCCACAAGATGTCTAGATCTTCTTGCCTTCAAGCTATATGGTCTGTACCTCTTCTTACCTCGATAGGAAAGACATGAAGGTTTCATCTCCCCTTTGATGTAACAGATGAAAAAGAGCAAACTGAAAACGATACTGTTTCTTGGTTATCTGTCAAAAATTTTGTCTTTGGCCATTAACTTCCAAGTGAACTTATTTTTACCATACCATATTGTCAGGACTCCGGATGTAATAATAAATCAAGAGCAAAGCTAAAGCATTTATAGGTGTTTGTATTTGGTGAAATGCAGTATCTACTATAGAGTGTGTATCAAGGGCTTTGGTGTATGTGACTTTGATTACCAACAAAGCACAGTAATATTAGGGGCTCGGTCACTTGCATGCTACTAAAAACTGGCTGAAATTTCAATTGATTTGGAAAAACAGCAAACACAACATTGAAAGAAACGCATAAAATATTGTGAGAAAGAAGTGAAAACATTTTCATGTGGATGACAGTCATTAGTTGTTAGTAGAGACAGAAGAGATTGAATCATGAACAGGTCATGAGTTTAAATTTCTTTTGTTACGTCATCCAAGGAAAAATTAGATAATGATTGATGCATTTGCTTCCAGTCAATCCAAGTTATAAAATTTTCTGCTTCAGATGTAGTCCATCATCATAAATAAGACCACTTCATTTTATTATGAGTAACACAACTGAGGTTTTTTTTACAAGGCTACGAAACGTTGATGAAAATTTGGATAAAGATTAGCAAATATTATCAGCAATTCCATTTCAAAATTACCAGTTAAACTAATTATGTACTTAAAATAATGAACTCTTAGAATTAAAGTGAAAATTGAGAAGGGAAAAATATTTGAAATAGAGGAAGATGTGAAGAAGATTAAACTGAAGGCATGTACTTGTGATGTATGCATGAAGCCACAATGACATATTGATATATCATGGCCATGTCTCACAAGTATTTATGTGGCTGTTTGGGATTGAGATGTTTAATGCCAAACCAGACTGCTCCAGTGTTTTATGTAGACACCAGCCACATCACCAGATAGATGTACAGAGGCTGGATCAATATTATTGCCCAGTAATAGGATTGAAAATGATAGGCAATATTTGCGGCATGGAATTGGTTAGTTAATATGCTAGCATGTGTTCAATTTCCCCTCAACACTTCACCAAGGTGCAGGTTGTGGCTGGAAAATAAATCTTGAGCTGAAATCAATTTTCTGTTTTTCTTAGCTGTTAAGACATACTGCACCAGTCATGAGCATGTCATGTGTGAAGGAACATGGCTAATGTGTTTTTTCATATGTACCAATGCTTGATGTGTAGTGCTTTAGTGGTGTGTGTGTCGGATGCTTTGCCCTATAACAGGTCATCCGGAAAGTGATGTGATTAGTCATGTAGATAGTACTCCAATGTGATGTGGTGGCATTGTCAATGACAACAAACATACTTGGTCCTTCTGGGCAGTGAGTTTGGTTTGGAAATTGCTTTAAAGTTATGTGTTCAGTGTCTATTATTGATGTGTTGATCAGAGAAAATACAGGCAATAATTGCTGTAGCATCTATATGTAACAAGATTTGTGAGGGAAGATTGGCACCAGATGTTTTTGCTGTCTCATGGAGATGGTGTTGTAATCTTAGGCCCGCCATAGTTGATTATTTTCACTACCTAAATTTGATCACAAGGGTAAACAATCTTCTAGTAATGGTTTGTGTTTCTTCCCTTTGCAACGATGTCCTTGCGCTAATCCATGGCTGCTGTGTCAGCCATCACTATTGCACTGCACTTTCACCATCTGTAATGCAAAGCAATGCAGAGGTGATCATGGCTGATTTTGTTTTCCTGTCATATACCTTGAGACATCATGTAATGCAAAAAGAATTTTGCATTTGGAGTTTGGTATTGATTGTGCTGGCTCCTCGGTAAGCAGCTTGGTGCTGCTGGCCCAAGGCTTATGATGCTGTAGCAGTATTGATTGTGTGTTGGCTCGTAGTACTGAGGAAAGGGTCATATCAGACTACATTAGACTTGTGTAGCATCAGTCAGTGCCAATATTCCAGTTACTAAACAAAACATAAATACTGAGCTCCACATTTCATCTGGATCTGCTTGATATATAGTCCAACTCTTGTTATGGTTCTACTGACTTTCTGTCTTTGTCTTTGCTGTATGTATTCGCAAATGACACTGACCTTTTGATTTTAGGATAATCATCAGGATATTATCATGATAACAATGTCAACAAATAATTGCTTGTTATTGAACTTATCCATTGCTTCACGAAGCATCATAATGTACACCCCAAAGGGGGAACTCATATTGTCTATAAAATACTAAATGTATTGTTGTCAAGGTATAGAGCCTTAAAACTGATGTCTCAATTATACATATCCAAACTATGCATGGATACATAGATGTGGCATAATTGTAGGAGAATACATTTAACTTCATCTGAATATGGATGCTGCTACATATAAACACACAGTGGCATGAAAGAACAGATTTAGGAGGAAAAACAGAAATTGATCAACATACATGTTTTCAAAAATAAAGATATTACAGTAGACCAATCACCAAAACTTCTGACACATTTTCCTATCTATGGCAGACATTGACAAAAAATGGGAGAAGAATTGGTCATCATACTTAAGCCTTGGCATACAGACTGTCAATGATAGTTTAGCACAAACACAATTGAATGCTTCGTATACAGTCAATAATATGTCACATGTGACGGCTAGATCATTCAGACAGATAAAACAACGGTTGAATATTGAAGTCACATAGATCATCACAACACATACTCTGTAGGTGTTGATAAAAGTCTGCAGGAAATATATAATTGTATATATAAGTGTCCATCACTTTGCATTTACAGTTCTGATTTCTATAGCGGTTTAGATGAATTGAGATGGTGGCACATCTTCTAAATTGTTAAAATATAATATGCAAAAGAAACTTTTAGCCTCCATCACTTTACATTTAATTATACCCCCAGCAATGAAGTTATTTGGGGTATCCTGGATTTAGCTTGTTCGTCTGTCTGTCAAAAAAATTGCGCGTTATGTCCCCTTTTTATGCCCCTTTGTTACAAGTCGGGGAGGGTGTATATATATAGGTCTGTATAGTACTGTTGAAACATTAACTTTTAAAATGAAGACTTAAATTGTGTGGCAAGGATAGACCAGAGAATAAAATGTTTTCGACGTTGTCTGTGCCACTCCACCTTTTCCTCTGCCACCAGCACCAACACTTCATGGGTTTAAATCACGACATCTGCAGTATAAAACCCATTTATAAGTACAAGAACCTTGATCAGAAGAATTTGGTAGTGCATAGGAAAAAAAACAGTGATATATAATTATATCCTTAGTAACCTGATAGTTAGTTTTGAATGTTACAAATCAGGCTGTTAATTGTAATAAATGTCAATCAGGTTACTTGTACACTCCACGAAGGGTAACGTAATCAGAAGCCTTGGCTAGCCAAGATGGGTTACTTGTTGTGAACATAAGGTCATTGTTTCAGGGAAACAAATTCTACATTGTGTACATTTGGACCTTCACCACTACAATTGTCCAAGGCTATACAAATCATTGATGTAATCATTATGATACCAGTGCCAGTATGTGTTGGCTGGTAATAATAATGTGTGTGTATGATGGGTGCACTGGTTGATCTGTGAGTATCTGTAGGAGGAGGAGGAGGATGTCCTGATGTGATCTACCACATATATAACTACACACAACAGCCTCCCACAACCTGCCACTACAGTCCACTACAACAATCTGGTTCCAATGATAGGGGGTTGTAGAGTGATGACTGAGGAGACACACTACTGTGTACTGTAGTTAGAGCTGTACAGCCCAGGGTAATTAGGTCCTGATATGCTTCATAAACACTAACACATACACACACATTATGTTTAACTCAACAAGAAACTTCACATATATTCATAGACATTATTGGTTTTCAATTTGTTTTTGCTCTTTTACGTTTTGCATTGTTAATTTTCCAAGGTCAATGTCACAGATTCAGTAGTTTCTATCAATCTTCAGCGATTGATTATGTCTGACGTAGGTAGAAACTAATCATGTACAGTAGTTCCTTTGTAAAATCTCATTTGCACATCAACGTGCAAAAAAAATGCCAAGGTAGAGCTACAGTTTGGATTGTGTCAATGTTGTCCCTAGAGCTTCAAACTAAGGTACCATATTTAATCCAATAAGTACCATCTTCACTTTTAATTAAGGCCTCAATTTCTTTTAATATGGATTTGAATAATGGCTTACTTTGTGCAATACTTCTATGAAAGGTTAGTCCAAATTTGGTCCTGGGCAGTTATTGGGTGTAATATGGTACATGTGCCATAAGTGATTCCTCTCACCTGTTTTCGGAGCCTTCATGGTTCAGGTACATGGAATTTCATTTTCTTTGGGTACCCTCAGAGTTTGTGCTAAGTGTAACTATTACATAAATGGGGTCATCCTAAGATAAAATGGGGTCAACTAATGTAATTGGAATGGGGTCCCAGAAAAAAAAGTGGGTAAAAAGGTCTTGGGGACCAGATGGCCTAAACCCAAACCCTGGCTGGTTCTTAATTTCATGGAATAGTCTTGTTTAGGTTTGTAAGCTGACAAAAAAACACATTCTGCTATACTAAGGGCCTGTTCTAATATGGTGATTTACGCTATACTGATAATTATTCAGCTTAATGATAATGAAACTAACCATACATTGGCGAGTAATTTGTGTGTTTATTGGTATTTCTGCTGTCTGAGATTCCTGTTATAGTGTGTTGACTGTGGCTAGCAGATTGTGTGAGGTTAGTCAGCATGATGCTATTTCTATTTCAGCAAGTGGATCAATATTCTCAGAGTCTTAATGATCTTGTCATGTTCTCATCATATTCACTATAATTGCAATGCCACAAAAAACTACATGTATGATGTAACATAGTAATACTTGTTACTCTATGTGCTATAATTACAGCTACCCTTCTACTAAGGGGCCACAATGACCTATTAGTTAGGGTGTCTGACATTATAACCACCTGTACATGTCTACCACTAGCCCTTCAACTCAGGATCACTGCCACATTGGCCAAGTTCTAAAAGTGTATAAATGTATGGCATATTCTACCGCTTCTCACCTTTGGGTCAAAATGACTTAGTGGTTAAGGTGTCTGTCATTCTAACACTGGCTTTCTATTCTACCGTTTGTTTGGAGCATAAGTGGACACAAATTGAAGGGCAATAATGTTTTGGAGGAACTTCTTACCACCTCCAAAATGTTGCATATCTTGAACAAAGCATCTGAGAATGTAAATAACAAATGATGACAAAACCTGTTATTCTGTATACACTATCATTTATTTTCTTTATCTGTATGTAACACAATAATTATATATACATATCAATTATATCTATATATAGCATTTCTAATATATAACTACTTATTAACTTGATAAGCCAACCTTGTTGACTTATAATATGCATGCAGGTCCTAAGGCTTTAATAGATATAGGGGCACTTGGTTACTATACATAATTTAGGGAGAGAGCTTGGTTTGGTTTTTTTTGCAGCAGTTAAAATTATCCAGCATCAAATATAGATAGCAAGTGTGACTCATAAGTAAACTGTTGTGTTGAAAAATTCTTCCGAACAGCCATTCATACCAGGAGTTGTTTCAGTAGAGTGAGATATTGATCGTGGTATATAGGCCAACCTCATGCCACCAAGTTAAGGAGGAACAATAGTACAAATGTGGAATAATAAACTCAGTTTTAATATACTGTTAGAACCATATGAAGGTTAATTAAATGTTGCCGACAAAATGATATGATAATGCTTTATTTTGTAAGCGTGGATGTACTAGGTATGTTGAATATTAGAATTAACAGTTGGTTGATGGACATGTTCTGATGTGACTCATATGTTGATCAGTGAAAAGATTATTATGGGATGTGGGATCAGCGTTTGTGATTCATTGTTGTAATTACAAACACAGAATTGATATAGTACACATAATGGTAGTTAGTGATTCCAGTGTTCAATAAGGAGACTCTAACTGTGGTATATGTATAGATCTGCAGGGAGGATTAATATATTGTGGCTACACATAATATATATATATATATACACTGTATATACTAGCCGTCAGTCTCCAGGGGCTATCTATATACACTGGGGTCCTCAGGGGTTATCATGTATGCTTCCCAGGCTTTTATTACCTCATAGAATGCTGCATGATACAGGAAAAAATATAATCTGAAATCGGTAGTCACATGCATTTTACTGTAGGTGAATAAATGGATCATGTTTTCTGGATCACGTTTACCTGTAAATTCCATACCAGACTTCATATATAGTGTTCAAATGTCGTATACCTCAATCTACAGGTGATACAAGTGAGTACTGCAGGACAAAACTCACTTTCTTGTGCTGTCTACTTCCTAATCAACTCTAGTTTACAACCGAAAGAAAAAAAAATTTAATAACTGTTGTGTTAGTGTCATATACATGTGTTCTGCATAAGCTGGCGCACACAACAGGTTTTCAAATTAAACAAGAAACATTGGAATGTATATACTCCTAACAAATTGTGTCATTTCCTGTGCAAAATATACTGGTATGAACAGGTGACTACAGTAAAATCATTTATCGTTAACACCCCTACAACAATTTCATGGTATAATATAGTGATTTTCATTCCCTGCCATGGATCCTATAATATTTGTAATATGTGTATAGCATATGTAATGTTTAAAAACGAAGTGTTTTCTTGGTCCTTAGAGGTTCTTTATAACCATATTTTACTGCATGTGGGGAAAAAATAAGAATAGAAATTTAATTAGATTTTGAATTACCATACTGGTATTTGGTCTTTATAAGAATATTTAAGTATGATATCAGTACATTTAAGTATCCTATCAGCACATGCAAATCTTTATCTGAGTTTTGTTCCTTGTTTGCTGCAGTGTTGAACCTTGTATACTGGCGTGATGTGAAGACGACTGGAGTGGTGTTTGGCTCAATGATGTTCATCCTTCTGTCACTCTCCTGTTTCTCCGTGCTCAGCGTTCTCGCCTATCTCTCTCTGGCAGTCATTACAGTCACCCTCAGCTTCCGTATCTATAAGAATGTCCTCCAGGCTGTGCAGAAATCAGGAGATCCACACCCATTCAGGTAAATAACGACATATACAACAATATTTCCCTGCATGTAGACTTCTGCAGAAATTAGGAGAATCCCTTCAAACAAATTCTCTCATGTAATTTAATTTGTTCACCTAATCGAATTATACCTTAATCAAAACACCAATACCCACTCAGGTAAAAATCTCCCACATCTAGATTACCAGGCATACCAAATCTTGAAACTTGTCTTGCAACATCCTTTTGTACATACCCTAGACCCAAACTTCTTCAGTAAAAGGGTGAACAAACTAGGGGATAACTTCCTTTGAAGTCTGGAGACACATTAAAAGAGGGGAAGTTTTGTAAAAGAAATTGTAAACAGCAATGTATACTTCAGAATTTACACTATGTGTCATTATTGAATCTTGAACATCTGTGCATTTAGAGTAGATCCAGACACTGTTGCAATGGTAGGGCTATATCCTGCAGCGGCCACCTCTTAGTATCTCATGCCCAAACTCTCTAGAAACTGGCTAATAACAGACTGGCCAAAAGTCAATGATAAGATTAGAACGCTTATGATGTCCGTTCCTACATAATTTTACTACCAGACTAGGCCTTCATCTATGCCAATATTTCTTCACAGTAGTGACCATTTTCTCTATAATAAGGACATTCTTCAATGACAAAGAAGTCAAAACAGTTAATTGTATAAATATACCCTCGGTATGCAAACTATTAAACGTATAAGCCATTGTTTGAATTGCTGAACACAAAAAAAAAAGAGTTTGATATCGATTCTGTCGATAGCTTGCTCCTGAGCTTATACGGTAAGTTTAAAAAAGACTTCAACCATTTATGAATTAAAAATGGCTCACATAAGTGCAAAATGACTTCTAAATCAAAACAATGTTGCAGTAACATCAAGCCCTGATACTCATTCTGTATATATATGATATCTAGGAGATACACATTGTGTTACTTAATATGTTTCAGAGTGTATCTGGATATGGACATCGATGTGCCAGAAGATAAGGCCCAGATGGCTCTCAAAAACATCACACGACACGTCAACAACACCTCCCGGGAGCTTCGTCGTCTCTTCCTCATTGAAGACCTAGTTGATTCTCTCAAGGTATAATATACTTCTGGTCTGCTTTTCAGATTTTATAGATAGAGCTCACACATAATAGACATTTTGAATGGTACAACATAATTTGGATCATAGAAGTTTACAAAAAAAATCATGTGTATGTATATTTATTTATGAGATATTGTTGTGTTGCCTGTAACTATAAAGTTTGCCATTGTAGTTTGGACTATTGTTGTGGGTGCTCACCTATATTGGAGCCTGGTTCAATGGAATGACACTGATCATCCTCGGTAAGGCTTGTTTCTAGTCCATACATGGGATCTCTTGTAGGTCTCCATTTACAATACTGTCAATCTCTTAAACCTGAAGTTGGTGAGGCCATGCTAAATCTTCAAGTAATCCAAATATTCAAGTTTGTATAATTGAATATATAGTGAAATATGTGATCATGACCCAAAAAATACAAATAAGTTTTAGTTATTAAGTTTCAACTTGTAAATTGAAATAAAATGATGAACAAATTTATGTTTATACATGGAAATTCATAACAAATATTGAATTATAAGACATTTGTAATTTGTTAAAGATATCCTGTAATTGCTATATATGGAATGGTAAATCAACCTTGATGATGGGCAGCTGCTTACAATAGTGATAAATCACATGTTGTATAATCATGGCCTAAATTATGCTGTTATAATTCAATATTGGTGGGTTTTTTTCTAGATAGTAAAATGTGTGTCTAAATTATCAATTTATTTCTTACATATATATACCTTGGTAAAAGAGAACATTCTTACTTCAAGGAAATCTTGTGGTTGCTAGGAAACAATAACTCTATCTTACACAGAGGGGGAAGAGGGGTGTAAGATAGCCAACTCACCGGTAGACAATTTCATATTTTGTCTACCAAGTATGGGAGAGAAAAAAAGAATCAAACATATATCTGTCAAGTGGACAGGGATATCTTAACCCTCAGGAAAGATTTTGGCAGTCTTACCCTTGGAAAGCCTCTGGTTGACAGGCGAAAATCTGTAAATTGGGTTAAGATATCCATGTCCACTTGACAGACCCATGTGATATTCTACTATTCAATCCTGGGTCAGTTTTGTGGTCAGATATATCAAACTTCATATACCAGTTTGTCTGGCTAGTACCATTCAGTATGGTGTCGAGTAGCAAAACTTGGTTTGAGAAATCGTTGTCTGTGAAACAATCCTGTACAATCTTAGCTGTTATACTAGAAAGTAAATCTAAAAATTTATTTCTTTACAGCTGTCGTGTCTGTGTTTACACTACCTAAATTTTACGAGACTTACAAGGTGAGTGAGATTCTATAAAGCAATTATATGAAGTTACCATTCTTTAGGGCTTTTCACTATATGGTGAAAGACCTATTGTTTTCGTTAAGATTCTTATTCTTATTATTCTTCTTCCTGATTTTGTGAACGCTGTATCAGTCAAACGGTAAGACATAGGATAAAAACTATTCCAGTATGTTTAAGCCATGTAACTAAAGGTGATCCATGAACAAACTTATGTAGGTAAAAAAATCCAATATGGCCGCCATGACATAAAACCTAAAACCACAAAAACTGCTATACCTCAAAAAGTATAAAAGCTATTTCAAATCTGAAGATATTTTTTTGTATAGGATGGACATATCTAACCTTTTCCCATTACATGTTTTCACAAAATATGTCTCGTTAAAAAGCTGACAAGAGGTCAAAGTTTACCAAATGTTACTATCTTAAGATATTTTTTTTCATTATTCAATTTTCCTCAAACTTTTTGCATTATATCGATGCAGTATGTCATTCTGAAGATGTTGATGTTTTCAAATTCAAAATTGGTCTGCTTATTAATTCTTTATGACCTAATTAATATTTAACAAAGAAATTTTCGCAAATTTCGGCAATGATATTTTAAATGTCTCCTCTTATTCCACCAGTTAGATCAAGTCTTGTTAATATGGTCCCGATTCAAAATCAAATATGACTGCAATGACATCACTTCCAGTTTAACCTAGACAGCCATAACTCATTAACCACTGAGCCAATTTCTTTCATTTTGTTATATGTTATGTAGAATAGGATATGGAGAAACTTTGTAATTGTACATTTTTCTCTAAAATGTCAACTTCCGGTTGATCATCGACTCATAATGCAAAATCGTTGTTTTCTGTGAAAATTACGAAAAAATCTTCTTGTCAAGTTCTACGTAGTATAGAGGCTTCATATTTTGCATGAAGTAAGCTGAGGTAGTTGACTATCAGGTTTGAAAAAATAAACGAGCTTGATCTTCATGAAAGGTCACAGAATGCATGTGATTGTAGAGCTATGAAAATGATCCTGTGAAAATTCAGCTCATTGAGACAGCCGTAGCTCGTTAACCACAGAGCCAATTTCTTTCATTTTTGGATATGTAATGTAGAATCAAAAATGAAACCATTAATTAAGTACCACTTTTCCGTAAAACGTCAACTTTCGTTTGGAAATAAGGGACAAAGTTCAAAAACAAAAATTTTTCGACAAAATCATTAAAAAAGCTTCTTCTCAATTTCTAGAGAAGGCCTAGAGACCTAATATTAAGCATGAAGCATGCTGACATGCCTTTCAACTTTATTAATGTGATTGACCTTGACCTATATCCAAGGCCACTGGGGCTAAAAATCCTAAAATCTTCAAATGACTTATTGTAAAGTTCTGAAAGGCCTAAGACCTGGTATTGGACTTTTGGTACGTTGAAACTAAGCGCTACCAAGTTTATTATGAATGACCTTGAATGGAGTAGCTTTTAGGTGAAAAGCCGTTCAAATTGTCTCGGTGACAATTTCTAGTTTTATTATTTTATTCTATCAGCTCTTGTTACTTAGCTCTCAAAACTGTTTTTATGTGCTAAAACGTTTCCAAACTACTGTCTTCAAGCAAAACAATCTGGCAATAACTTTTCATTTTAAAATCACATTATTTAGACAATGAATAGAAATCAATTATTTAGGTATATCAACACCTTGTGACTTGGTTAGTTTTGACCAACTTATTCCCTTAAGAATCATAAAATTGATCACTATCTCCAATCTCAAAGAGAGACGTGGACTTTGAAGGCACTGTGATGTTGGTGTCAATGAATGTTGAATGGCAGCTATAATGTAAATTATCCATTTGACAAATGATTTCTCCTTCCCCTTAGGTCCAGATTGATAACTACTTCAACATGGTCTGCTGCCAAGTGGATGGTGTCATGAAACAGTAAGTACAAAAGATGTTTCTCATCAATGTAAAATATGGAATTTGGTTAATCTATATACAGTATTCGCTGTAATTTATTAGGGATCTAAAATATAAGTTGAGGACAAAAACTTCTAAAAATTCAACCATATATTAACTCTTTTTGTACTCATGGACCATTAATCTCAGTAAACATGCATATGCTTTCATTCCTTTGAGACACATTATTACTCTGTGATTCACAAATTTACAAAATAGGCTTATCGTTTTGGTTGGAAACAGAAAAATCAGTTCTTGCTGTAATAAGTAGAAATAGACTTCTTAATTCCTTCATGTAAGTGGTCAGCAACAATGTACAATTTCTACTCTGAAGAATATATAGGTGCGTTATGATTGTATTCTACTCTAATTCTTATGCCAAAACTTTGTGCTAGCTTTCTGTTTCAGTTAGACCTATAAAAAAAGAGTTTTTGTCCCTGTGATTATGAAGAATTTTTGATTTATTTGCAGAGTGCAGGCTAAAGTCCCTTTCCTAAAGAAGAAAGAGAAGGCACAGTAGACCTTGCAGGCCATTAGAAGTTTTTGATTATGTATAACAAATTTCCATAAATAGAATATATTTCAAGACTGAGATTGTGTTGCATCAGGAGATGAGCACAGCATATATTATCCCAGGACGGATTATATTACTGCCGCAAGATAGCCATGACACGATACAGGAAGTTGACAAACACATCTAGTGTGGAATTGCATTGTACTTAAAATTGCTTACGTCGTAGATTTCATGTACCTAATATGCGTACTGGCAAGAGCTTCTGTACAATCTTCCAATAATAATAGTGTGGTAGATACTATCTGAAGAATAGGAGAACAGTTGCCTCAGCATTTAGATATTTTAGACATTTCCATATTACATGTGTTTGTTCTCTTCATCTCGTTCAAGAGAGTCTGGTGTTAAGCAAAGGTACAGGGTGAATATAAGGTCTACGAACACATCACATTTTGTATTTTTGAGTGACTTTTCAGAGTACAGAGAAAATACACGAGCCATGATGTGTTGTTACAGTATGCATTTTAGAAATGAAATAGATGCTTCCTTAATGAATTTTAGAACAGAGAAAATTGTTCTTTAGAAACAAATAAACATAAAAGCAAAAAAAGTGAGGAAATTAAACGTTGGATGTACAAAGTATTTCGTAAACAATTTCCTAACTGGTAAAAATGGAAAAGTGTGCTATTAAGAATTGCTGTCTTTTCCCCCCATCTTTTCCCTCAATTTACATTTAGATATCATCCTTCTAAGACAATTGAGTGTGTAAATAAATATGATGTATACATGTCCCCATCTCATTGCCATCGTAGGGTAACTTCATTGTCACTAGCTTATACAAGTACTTGTCTCCGGAATATTGTGTGTTTTGCAATGTTTTTGATCTCTTATTTACCCAAACTAAAAACCGCTGTGTTTGGACTGTCTCTAGATGTTGTTCTGGGTATCTTGTGTGCCAAGACAACTTTGTACCATAGATATAAACAAGACCTTTCGGCCATTTAGTATTTGATAACTTATAGCCAAGACACTGTAAAAAGTATTAACAAAGTTCATTTAGGCCCAGATAGCAGAGATTGCATAATTGATATACCGTATAGTTATTGCAAATGCATTCAAATAAAATTACTTAGCCTAGCCTTCAGTCATTAAAGGGGGATAATCCATGGTGTCCTTGGGCTCAGGTTTTCATATTAATTGTCAACTGAGAGTATAAACTAAAAACTATCAATATTGACTCTCTTTTTGTTACGAGTATCGTTTAATTTAAACTACTACATTGTTGCGCATACAGTATTGTGAACATTTTTTTCATATATTTATATATGCACTATATGCAGATACACCTTGATAAGCCAGCGACCGACAGTCCAATACAACGTTTGAACATGTTGTGACAGGAAACTGTAAAATACCTTTATACAAATTTTCTAAATTTGAGTCCAGGGACACCTTTGTAATGTCCCCAAGGGACATAACCCAGTATTGATAAACCTGCTTACTAAATACAGTATGGAATACGTCGTATTATATTTTGTGTCCTTAATGTTGTTTTGTGTAGGAACTTGTCTGCCTGGCATTACACAAACTTTTATATGTATATACATCTATTATGAGAAAATTCCATTGTGTACAAATTGAGAATATTGTGTTCATAGTTACTTAGTAAATTAATTAACATTTTTGATTGTATGTTAATAGCTTATTTATGAACCTATTCTTTGAGCAGACCAGCTTGATGTTGGTGAAGTGACATACCTTTATGTTCTCTCTCTGTCTCTCATTTTCTCTGTTTCTCTTCCTCTCTTTCTTGTTACCATAAAACATCATGTTTATATGCCCATCAATTGAAAAGTGGAATTTGTGTACCATAGATTTTCAAGGAATTTTGAATCTCAAAGTTAATGTTCTAATATGGTAAGAGAAAAAACGACTTTTGTTATAACATGATGTCGAACAATGGTCTATATACGTTTTCTGTTATTGTATCAAACCATCTGTGTTAGATTAAACCTTGATGAAATTTGTTGGTGAACAAGAAGTTGTTGTTAACCATCAATCTTTGCTCCTGTGAAAGTTAAATACATGATAAGTAGAGGAGGCCATGTTGGCATTTTAGTAAAGTACATTTTAATCATTAGCCAAATTTCCTCTTCAAATATTCTTTCAGATAAATGCGAGATTCATTTTTGATATGCTCAGGAAGTAAACATCATTACATTATTGAAGTACTGATACTTCAAGAAAGAAATTCAGCACCACTTATAGGAAATCCAACCATTAATCAAAGAGGAAAGCCTATGGCGACTTCATCACAGATTCTACTTAATTTTATGAAACTTAGAAATGATGGGGCTCTGACCAATTATTAGATATTTTCAGGATGATCATCTGTTGAATGTTTTTGCCAGTTAATAAGGCCAAGAGACTAGTTTGAGTGTTAAGGCCCCTTTGGGCCTCTTGTTTTTGTTTATATTTATTTTTGTTTGTTTTCAAATCTGACCATGAACACACTTGGGAGAAAACTCCAATAAGTGGTTAATCCTTTGTATATTTTCTCTTTGTCAACATATAATTGTTTGTTGTAGTGCGTACTGTAGGATATTTGTATGTACAATTTTTATTGTCATGATATTGCAGTATTGTATTAATAAGTATACAAACTATTTATCACATAATATATTTGAATATTTCTTATTTAAATTTTTAGCTCACCTGGCTCTTTGGGTGTGTGGTGCATCATCAAGACTTTATCAAATAATGCTTTTTTCAATTTGGATTAAATAAAAAATTCAATGTTTAGAAATCACTTCCTTGGATTCCTCCTAGTTTAAAAAAACTTTGTATAATTTTCTATCTGTTATCAATATGTGTCTAATGACATTTTGATGTTTCTGTAAGTCATTACTTATGAGATATCACAATTGTTCGTCATGGTCACAAAAGAGACAGGTGAGCAAAACACCCTCATGGGCCTCTTAAATCTTTAAAAAAAAAAATACAGAAGTACTAGAAATTTTAACAAATAAATCTTTTTCTTTGAGAAAAAAGTTTACACAAGTGGCCTTTTTGTAAAGATATTGTTAACTGTTTCGTCTGAACATATTAAAAAATAAGCCAATTTCTTTTCACTTTTATTGAAGTGTGGAAAGAAATTGGTAAAAAAAAGTAGGTAAACTGGAGAAAGATGAACAATTTGTGGCTTTATTAGTTTCTGACTTTAGTATGGCTGTATCATTCAAGGTGTATATTTGTGAGACATTTGATGGTATATTATTTTAAGTTTACATGATGTAACACCCATTGCAACCAATATTTATATATAAAATTCAAGTGTTAAAACCAAAAAATGAAACGTTTTACTGTTCATTTTCTCGGAATATCTATAGAAATGCAATTTATACATTTCCGTTTTATTTTTGTCGGTGAAGATATTTTAATAATGATAAAGATTTATCTTCTCTTTCTAGACTTGAGTGTGTCCCACTTTCTAACACTAATTTAGCGTGTCTCACAGTTGGATTGGAAGTGTGCCATTTGTTACGATTTCTATATGTTGCTTCTATTGACTACCCGATTGTATGATGTGACCTATCTCTGTATTCTAGTGTTTATGCAATATTGTGATGTACTTGGTTTACTCCTGTAATGCCAGGCTTACCAATGTAAGCTTCAATTTGTACAAGAAAAATTATAGCTTGTGACTGGAGTCAATACAGTTCATCTTCAATTAAAAGTGAATGTTATACCAAGTGTTTTTGTCTTGTGTCCTATAGATATGTTTTTAGCTCACCTGGCCCGAAGGGAGGTGAGCTTATGTCATGGCCCGGCGTCTTCCCATCAACATTTCCTTTAAATCGCTACTTGTCTTAGAGTTTTGCATGGATTGTCACCAAATTAGGCCACAAAAATCCTTGGGAAAAAGGGAAAAGCACTTGTGTAAATTTTGGCTCTGACCCCCTGGAGGCAAAAAGGGCGGGGCCCAAAAGGGGAATTTGAGGTAAATCCTATAAATCGCTACTTGTCCTTGAGATATGCATGGATTGTAACCAAATTAGGCCACAAACATCCTTGGAGGAAGGGGAACAGTATAAATTTTGGCTCTGACCCCCGGGGGCGGGGCCCAATAGGGGAAATAGAGGTAAATCCTATAAATCGCTACTTGCCTAGAGTTCTGCATGGATTGTGACCAAATCAGGCCACAAACATCCTTAGGGAAAGGGAAACAGAACTTGTATAAATTTGACTCTGAACCCCTGGGGGCGGGGCCCAATAGGGGAAATTGAGGTAAATCCTTTAAATCTCTACTTGTCCTAGAGTTCTGCATGGATTGTGATAAAATTAGGCCAAAAACATCCTTAGGGAAAGGAGAACAGAACTTGTATAAATTTTGGTTCTGACCCCCTGGGGGCCCAATAAGGGAAATAGAGGTAAATCCTATAAATTCCTACTTGTCTTAGAGTTTTGCATGGATTGTAACCAAATTTGGCCACAAACATCCTTGGGAATAGGGGAAAAGAACTTGTGTAAATTTTGGCTCTGACCCCTGGAGGCAGAAAGGGTGGGGGCCAATAGGGGAATTTGAGGCAAATCCTATAAATAGCTACTAGTCTTAGAGTTCTGCATGAATTGTAACCAAATTTGGCCACAAAATTCCTTGGGAGAAGGGGAACAGAACTTGTTTAAATTTTGGCTCTGACCCCGGGGGAAGGAGGGGCGGGGCCCAATAGGGGAAATAGAGGGAATCCTATAAATTGCTACTTGTCCTAGAGTTCTGCATGGATTGTAATAATTAGAGGTAAATATTCAAATTCCTCAGAAAAGAAACAATGAACCTTTATTCAGAACATTACTTGGCATTACAAACCAGGTGAGTGATACAGGCCCTCTGGACCTCTTGTTTGGTTTGGGTCTAAATACCCTGGCAACTGGCAATGGTCAGGTTACATTATTCAAATCAATTCTTTATTTCTTTGAACTTTATGCTTCTCACAAGAACCACACTTGAACAGTTTAACGAATGCAGAATGAAGGGTCAGGATGACCTATAGTCGTCATGCTTCGTCCGTCGTCGTCCGCCGTGCGCCAGAACTTTTCACATTTTGAACTTCTTCTCAAGTTCTACCAGTGCGATTTAGCTGAAACTTACATAAAATGGTCCTGACATGGTCCCGACAAAGTGTTGTTATTTTTCGGGTCGATCCGAAATCCAAGATGTCCGCCACAGCCGCCATCTTGAAAACACATTTTGAACTTCTTCTCAAGTTTTACCAGTGCTATTTGGCTGAAACTTGCATGAAATGATCCTGACATGGTCCCGACAAAGTGTTGTTATTTTTCGGGTCAATCCGAAATCCAAGATGGCCGCCACAGCCGCCATCTTGAAAACACATTTCGAACTTCTTCTCAAGTTCCACCTGTGCGATTTGGCTGAAACTTGCATGAAATGATCCTGAGATGGTCCCGACAAGTGTTGTTATTTTTCAGGTCGATCCGAAATCAAAGATGGCCGCCACAGCCGCCATCTTGAAAACAGATTTTGAACTTCTTCTCAAGTTCTACCGGTGAAATTTAGCTGAAACTTGCATGAAATGATCCTGACATGGTCTCAACAAAGTGTTGTTATTTTTCGGTTTGATCCGAAATCCAAGATGGCCGCCACAGCCGCCATCTTGAAAACACATTTTGAACTTCTTCACAAGTTGTATCGGTGCGATTTGGCTGAAACTTGCATGAAATGATCCTGACATGGTCCCGACAAAGTATTGTTTTTTTTCGGGTCGATCCGAAATCGAAGATGGCTGCCATGACACTATATCTAATTAATTTCCTATATGTTAAGGCCCTTGGGCCTCTTGTTTGAAATAAAATTTGTTGAAAGAAATTGAAAATGATCCTGACATGGTCCTGACAAAGTGAAGCCGAGTCATCTCGGCTTTCTGTGTCGAGCACCAAAATAAAACTTGTATTGTAAGATACTAATCGTGTATTCTGTTTATCCTGCAACTATTATGGCATTCAAAACGAAAGCAAATTGACAGTTATTTACTTGGTTTCGCTCGAAGCGTGACGCTTATTTGATGCGGAGGTAAATATTCATTCACTAAACCGAATGAGAGTGTACTCCTTTTTACTGCCGTGGGAAATAAATAAGGGCATTCACAAACACCATCCGTAGAAACAATATGAAAATACTCAAAAAACAATTTATACCCGTTTAAAAATTATTTTGCAATACATACGTTTGCCATGAGCCAAGAAAAAAACCACACCGCCATACGAGCTTTTGGATACCGTAAAAATGACGTCATTCCGATGAATGTGACGTCACGTTTTAGCGGGACTGAATGACGTTTCATTCACCGGAAGGTTCAAGTTCTGGGTCAAGTTAGAAAAAGTTCCGTCAGATATGGAACAAATTCACGTGATCTTATTGACGGATAAAGCATTTCGAATTGACGGATAAAGCACAAGTTTATCCGGCAGTAGTTATCGGTCAGTATGTGGGACAGTTGCAGGATAAAATTAATTTTACTATTGCCAAGTTAGTCAGATGACCGTTAAGGCCCTTTGGGCCTCTTGTTAATTGCTGCCAGAAGCGGGGCCTAAAAGTGTTATAAATATCTAACATAAACCATGCCGCAAGGATTACCAATTTGAATAACGTTGACAATATTCTGTATGCTTAACTTGCTTCTCAGTAACTGTGGCTTGGTTTATTACGTCATATTAAGGATGTATTCTTCTGAGGTTTCAGTCCCGTTGAAGTCTCGTTTCGACAAAGATCAAAGAAGTTATGAGATTTTCAAATACAATTTATCAATATCTGTAGCAAGTTGCCAGTTGCAAATTTTGTCAAAAAATTACAGTTCTAACTCTAGCAGATTTTTTATACGGGGATTTTAAGAAATGGCCCATTTGGCGGCCATTTTGAAATTGTGTCTTTTTTCGCTTCAAGTAGAGCCACAGTTTTACCATTTTTTACTGAAATTGTTTTTACTTAAATCATCACTGCACCAGCATTTTTAGCTGTATTGAGCTAATTTTTGCTGTAAATCTTTACTTGGTTCGTGATAATTAAAATATTGAGCATTAATGTATGAAATGATTCACTTTTTTCACTTTATTTTTACATTTAATGGTAATTTGAGCACTTTTAATTTTTACTCTAAAATACTGAAAAATTACAAATATTCAAGTGTGGCAAAAAAGTAAGCACACGGACCCCCCATTTTTCTGCCTGATTCTGCCTGAACATCCCTTTTCCTATTGATATGCAAAATATTAACAGAAGTTTAATACCAGAACTTTTTCTATAAAGGGTTAGATTTGGCAAAAATGGCTGAAAATGGTGCATTTTGTAGCTCAAAATTAAGGGGTAGGGGTAGCATATGTTGTTATTCTGAGAAAAAATATTAGTCTTTTTGATCAAAACTGGTATATTTTAAAAGAAGACTACTGGAAAATAAATTCTACATACATAAATACATATCAACCACCTCATTAGGAAATTATGGCTTTAATATCTTGTGTATATGGTCAAAACGGCAAAATTCCCATAAAATCCAATATTTTGTCAACTAGGTATCTTTGAGTGACAGTAGCTCAAAAACGAGCACACGGACATATGTTTTTTCTTTCATTTTCTTTCATGGTATGAACTCCTCTTTCCAAAAATCTTAGTCCGAATGATTCTGACTATCTATCCGCTTTTTATATACTGACGTGGGCGGATCACTTCAAAAATCTATATGAGAAAAAAAGTTTAATACAAGAAAATTTTGACTTCTCAGAGGAGTACATCCTTAACTAAACAGCTTGGGTCATTTGATGATGGACTCACATGTGTGCAATGTGTTACGTGTATAAAAGTCTGTGAGGCTGCTGTATGTAATCCGTGCTGTATCTCCTTGCGGCAATAGAACTCTTGTCCATTGTATAGTGTATAGTGCCCTCTAGCTAAAGTATACCGTTTGGTATCGAACAACACGCCCTGTCATCTCACCCACTCTATGTTGAACATTTTTATACCTAAGGTTTGTCTTAGTCTGAGGACAGAACCAAAAGTATTCCTCACAGGGTTGGGTGCTCAACTCCACGACAAAGGTGAAGCAGTGTCGGGGGAGAAGCAAAGAAGAAGATGAATTCCAATGCCATTAACAAGCATGCGATTGAGTAGCACATGATACCTTACCTGTAGGACGGACACTTATATGTTACCTAGGACGGACACTTATATGATGTCATTCATTCAATGTAAGACTCAACCCTCTGTATAGATTCTTCAGTTGACAAACGTCGTGTTTGACAGAATCTTGCCCTTTGAGTTGGGATTACAATGTCTCGCACTTCGCCTTTACATTTTGCTCTTCGCTTGCTGCAGAGTATGGGACCTTAAAAGCCCATCATGTCACACTCCTTACTCAGCATACTCCCCTCTCTTCATCCTTAAAAGCAATCAACACTTTCACTTTTGCATTAAGTAACTGTTGTTACCTATCGTAAAAGGCGACTAAATCTGGGATATGACTCTAACGTACAAACAACACGTATTCAGTAATTATTGTAGATCTACAATGTGGGAATGTATTTCTTTGAATAATGATGTTGAGAAACAAACCTCATCTATAATATTTTGCGTGGGACAAAACTCCAATATATTTTCATATATAGGTAACCACAAGGACAAATATTCAATATTTAGTCGCCTTTTACGATGATGCAGTAGGACAGCCGTCATCTTTATCATCTGCAAAGGAGGGATATCACTTTAGGTCGAATTTACAGTCATTCGGTGATAAGCGAATTGTCTTGCATGAATATACCTTAAGGTTTGTTGGATGCTATTCAGAATATCTCTTACATTACCTGATTAACATGATTACATCCTAAAGTCACATGGGCTGGGTTAAGGAGATAAATAGGTCTGTCAACTTAGCATCTTCTGGATTTTCCATGTTAAATCGGGTTTTTGGATTATCAAAGTTTGTTGTTATGAGAGAATAGCAATCAACACATTTTGGCATTGCATTAAGTTGTTATCGTGAAAGCTGACTACATTGGGATCTGGCTTTCACATGCAAAACATATATAACAATGTGAGAATGTATTTCTTTGATAATAACTGGTTTGCATTGACAGAGAAGTGATGATGAGAAAGAAGCCTCATCTGTAATATTTAACGTGGGACAAAACTCCAATATATTTTCTTATAGGTAACAGAGGATAAATATTCCAGATTTAGTCGTCTTTTACTATCATGCAGTGGGACTGAAGTCACAGTTCTAATATTCTACTTTGATTGAGATTTCCATATGATAAACTTAATTAACCTGATGTAAACATGAAAAAAATACTTAGTTGACAGACGATTCCAGTCATTGAATATGGCCTAATTTATTCTAGTCACCCATCCCATGTGACCCTAGGATGTAATCATATGGAGCAGCTTATGTCCACATCCATAGTGCTAAACATCAATCTCAAGCTGGAAAATGGATGAAAAATAAGCGTTTAGGTAGCAACGAAGATAAATTTCCAAATTTAGTCGCCATTTATGATGCTTCTTGTAGTGTATGTGTTGCTTGAGATTCTCTCATGAAACAAACTTAAATAAGTGCAAACCCTGCTTTAAACAAGGGAATTCCAGTAGTTGATTTAATTTGTCCCCGTCACCTAGCCCATGTGACTCTAGGATGTAATCGTAATAATCAGGTAATGTTCAGATCCACATAAAGTACTAAATATCAGTCTCAAGATATCAAATCATTAGAAAGTTTCCAGCAAAACCGTTGTTTGTTTGTTTTTTAATCTAAAATAGAACAAATGTTTAACTAGGTCACTGTGACTTTTTAAAATTTTTCATCTGTGCTTTGAACTGTAATTCATATACTTTTTTAGATAATTCGCAGGCAAAACAATAAAATAATCATTTCTACTCCATTATTTACTTAAAGATGCTCCACCGCCGACAGAGCATAAATGATATTCATTATTTGAACGATAATTGGTGTTCAATCGTGTGTATGTATGTCTAATTAACACAAAAAATAATATAGTTATTTTCATTTTGCCTTTTGTGCATGCGCAATCAGTACATCATTCCATATAGGATATAGTGCGTCTGAATTTTTTCGGGATGCAATTAATTATTTTTCATATTTTTAACTTGACATAGAATAAGAAGCTCAAACTTTTCAATGGTGGCAATGGTGTAAAGTAAGTAGTTTTTTGTAACTGAAGAAAAATACTAAATCGCCTGCTCCTGTTTTTTATAGTGAAAAAAATAATATTTGTCGGCGGTGGAGCATCTTTAAACAGTGAAAACATCAAATTTTCCCTTTTGCATTTTTCCTGTGAAATCAGAGCCCAGACAAAAATGCCTGTTCTGAATAGCATACAATATGCAGCATAATTCTGCCCCTACAAGTAAGATGTTAGAATTGTACTTGTTGCCCTATTGCATGAAAGGCGACTAGATACCAGACCTTCTTCCTAATATCTCCCTTGACACCGGCTCACTCTTCGCCTTCAGTTGAGCGCTAGTCACTGATAAAAAGACTATGGGTTCTGTCCCCTGGCCGATCACACCACAGTCTATATGAAAGTGGTAATTTCTGCTCCTTTGATAATCTGTGAAAAGACAAGCCTTAAATACAATACACGAGAATAATTTGGTTTATAACATTGCCTTCATATCTTTACAATCAGGCTCTGCTTCAAATACCAAGATTATTGTTTCGAACAGTCCTTGGAGACTTGTTATATTCTTTAATATAGTAAAAGGCTAGACCCATATAACACCACAGAATCGAAAATCCAGATGTATGCCAAAAGCCTTGTAATTTCAATCAGTTTCCACATATTTTATTGTGTGGATTGGATACTAACCTTGTCGACGTGTAAGGTAGTATTCGGTCAAACGCAATTCTAGATTTATACAATACAATACAACACATAAAAAAATAACACACATTTTACCACTATACCAATTCCCTGACTATACATGTACAACGAGGTTTGTAGATACAACGATGACAACATTGATGATGTAGACAATATATAATCATACTGGACTTGAACTGGCGAACCTCTCGTTTCCTATTTCTTCCAACAAGTAGTAATTGTCATTAATCTTTCATATGGATTATTAAGTGAATATTATCATTTCAACTAAAATATAATGAAGCAAACAATGTAAGTCACAGAAATCATGACACATATCGCATTGCAAAATAAGTACATTATGCATAAATCATATAATGTTAAATGGGCAATGTAATATCAGGATCTATATAGATAGCTCTTAGACATAAATGCCTTTGTGCAATATTGATTCGTGATATTGAATCAAGTTTTTCTTGATTGTGTTATTTACAAGAACATATGACCCTGCATAATTCAATCATATTATAAGTCAGAGTGTTATACCTTTCCTGAAAAGGTTTTGCAAAATCAATTGAAAGCGGTAATTCTTTTTCATAATTATCAATTTTAGACTCAAGAATGTTTGTGCAATATATTCATAATTCAAAATATTTGCTCGACTTGAACAATAGCTACCAAATAAACTCAGATCTTTATTGTGGCATTGTTCCACATTTTTCAATCCATTCTTGAAATTGTGATTTAATTGAGGTGTTCTACCGATGCCTATAGAAGAATCGTTAACATTGATAAACTTATTTCCATTTCATTAGAAAGTAGACCAGTCAGCCACCAGCAGATCCTATATCTGACAGAGACAGTAGCAGATAGATTAATAGGTCATCACAAGATTTATTTCAATCTTGTGCATACAAAAAAGTGAATAATTTAATTTCCAATGAAAAGTTAGAATTTTCAAAGCCATAATAAGAGCATATTTCACGTTAAACATAAGATTATAAATAATATCAGATGTATTGATGAAAACGGATTAATATCAGTTTTTATAAGATTGGTGTAAATTGTATATTGATATGGATTTTATATGAATGAAATAAAGATTACAACGTATGTGAATTTGTCCTTTATACATGAAACATTTAGTATAACACTATCAAACTGTTTCAACAAAACGTGAACCATGATTTATAACGCAATACTGCATAGTGCAGCAAAATGATTAGGCACTAAAATCTCATAAAACAAGGATGGAACATGATTTAGTATATATGTTATGGCCTTCAATATCATCATCTCAAAATGAAATCTAAAAATGTCCAACTGCACAATTACATATATATCATATAATAGCCCAATAACCTAATGGTTATTAATAGAGTGAACTAGTCGAACTGAGGATAAATATGTATATTTCCACATGAATATATTCATATTTCATTAGCAATATCAATATTAAGTCATATAAAAATTGTGTTGATAGGGCGGGATGCTTGATAACATTTCTATTTAAGTTTCACACCTTTTATTTTACATTCATTGTGACTTTTGTTTGGGATGAAAATAAATAATTCAAAATTTGAAAGGTTAATCAAGGTTGTTTCAAATATAGATTAAAAAATATGACTTGCTTTCACAATTTGTCTCCTTAAATTTATACTTTCTTACAAATATGACATTCAGACATTTGTTATATGTATTCAAACAAATAATCTAAGGAAAACTAACTTGTTTAGACTACATACAGTACTTTAAACTATTCATATATATTTCTTGACAACATCATTTCATGTATGTATGCCTAATCCATATTGTGGCAAATATGACATTCCACATTTTTCAATCCATTCTTGAAATTGTGAAAACTAATTGTTTAGACTACATGTTAAACTATTACCGATGCCTATAGAAGAATCGTTAACATTGATAAACTTATTTCCATTTCATTAGAAAGTAGACCAGTCAGCCACCAGCAGATCCTATATCTGACAGAGACAGTAGCAGATAGATTAATAGGTCATCACAAGATTTATTTCAATCTTGTGCATACAAAAAAGTGAATAATTTAATTTCCAATGAAAAGTTAGAATTTTCAAAGCCATAATAAGAGCATATTTCACGTTAAACATAAGATTATAAATAATATCAGATGTATTGATGAAAACGGATTAATATCAGTTTTTATAAGATTGGTGTAAATTGTATATTGATATGGATTTTATATGAATGAAATAAAGATTACAACGTATGTGAATTTGTCCTTTATACATGAAACATTTAGTATAACACTATCAAACTGTTTCAACAAAACGTGAACCATGATTTATAACGCAATACTGCATAGTGCAGCAAAATGATTAGGCACTAAAATCTCATAAAACAAGGATGGAACATGATTTAGTATATATGTTATGGCCTTCAATATCATCATCTCAAAATGAAATCTAAAAATGTCCAACTGCACAATTACATATATATCATATAATAGCCCAATAACCTAATGGTTATTAATAGAGTGAACTAGTCGAACTGAGGATAAATATGTATATTTCCACATGAATATATTCATATTTCATTAGCAATATCAATATTAAGTCATATAAAAATTGTGTTGATAGGGCGGGATGCTTGATAACATTTCTATTTAAGTTTCACACCTTTTATTTTACATTCATTGTGACTTTTGTTTGGGATGAAAATAAATAATTCAAAATTTGAAAGGTTAATCAAGGTTGTTTCAAATATAGATTAAAAAATATGACTTGCTTTCACAATTTGTCTCCTTAAATTTATACTTTCTTACAAATATGACATTCAGACATTTGTTATATGTATTCAAACAAATAATCTAAGGAAAACTAACTTGTTTAGACTACATACAGTACTTTAAACTATTCATATATATTTCTTGACAACATCATTTCATGTATGTATGCCTAATCATTTTCTTACAAATATGACATTCAGACATTTGTTATATGTATTCAAACAAATAATCTAAGGAAAACTAACTTGTTTAGACTACATACAGTACTTTAAACTATTTATATATATTTCTTGACAACATCATTTCATGTATGTATGCCTAATCATTTTTTCCGGATTTTTTTTACAGTAAAAAAGTTTCAAAGATTGTTTATTTTAAATAAGGAATAAAATATCATGTCATGCTGCTTTTGTCACATGTGTATGAAGCTTGATATCGTCTGTGTCATAGTCAAAATTAGTCAAAAAGGTGACCGATCCATTTATACTGTAGGTAATAGGACTTTTCATATTTGAAATTATTTTTTTAAAACTAAATTGATTACAAACACAGTGTACATACCAAAATGAAAGAATAAAATGTTATAAGATATATAATGGCCTTCATAAAGATTTTTATTGACGTACACAGACACATAATTAAAAGAAGTCTATTATTTGCCTTTTATTTGTCAAACATGGAGCAAAACATTTTAATATAATAATAAACCTTGATTTGATATGTATCACTGAAGCAAGGTAATTTTAAGCGTAACAGCAAACCGGATATAAAAGCATTTTTTTATAGGATTGCACAAAATCTAGATGACAAGCATTAGATTCAAATGCATCTATCTGATTAAATAATGGAGATAAAGTTAAAAACTCGACGTCTACAGCTAGAATAGCATTCCCATCTAACATCAAGGTATGTGTCAAAGCCGTGTTTGATCGGAATATTTTTGACGAGACATAATCGATGGTTGGTCGTACCTGATTTGGTTTCCCATACCTTTATAGAGAGGCTTTGCAGTAGCGGAAAAAGTCAGTCAGAAGGTGATATCTTTTCCGCTACAACAGTAGCTATAGACTTATTGCACGGCTTTCGTGTAATACGGGATTTATTTTACCCGAGGGAAACGATGGTGTAATAAGTCCCGATTAACGAGAATTCATGCAATAACTGACTTGCTGCATGATTATTAACATAGAACAAAAACCGGCTGATTGAGAATACTCGTCTTATTTATGTTATAGGAGTTATCTTTCCTTGGATCGAAATGATAAACACGACAACTTTTGCCTAGGTATTTGACGACATATGCGACTAGGAAACGAAAACCCCTGAACCATATATATAGTTCCATGTTTGGTGCTTGGGTTAGGTGGATTCTGTTGAAATCTATTTTTACAATCAATACTAATTTAAATCTGACAATCTGAATTGCAATATATAATATACACTGTATATATCTATGAGGAAAATATTTCCATTGATACTATTACTCCTATAGAATGGTCACCCAGATTTGTTTGACAATACCTTTACTGTGTTTCTAGAGATACACTGTAGTCATATAAATGTAGAATCTGAAACAACCAAAAACAATGTTGAAAAAACGACCAATTAGACGTTCGTCTACACATGAATCCTGCAACATACAACTTTGATACAGATTATAATTCATTTCAATATGTGTACTACAATGATTAAAGTATGGGTGAAATAGGCGATGCCATATAATAAATGATCTTAATAGAAGTAATGTAAAAGTAAAACATATAACTGTCTGTTATGCCTTGGTTCAATATTTCAGCGCTCCTAGATAAAGTGTTCAAGGTTGTTTTAAATATAGATAAAAGAATTACAACATAGTTTCGCCAAAACAAATTAATATATTTTTCTATAACATTCAGACACTTGCCATATAAATAAATTGTTGTATTCAAACAAATAACACTGTTTTCTTTAGACTGCATACACTACTACAATGTATAAACAAATATTTTTTTCGTAACAACATAATTTCTTGTATTCATGCCTAATTATTTTATTTTGACATTACAGTCAAAAAGTTAATTTTAACTATTTGAATCTCCATCAAAACAAAATTCAACTACAGTGTAATAGTAGACAAAATATGGTGATTTATAAGTATTTCGTTGCGTTCCTTGCCGTCGTTCCATATCTTTATTTCCAATCACAATAATTACATACGAGACTTACCGTCAGGACTGTTCCGTGGAGGCTTGCTGCATACTCAAATATAGTTAACATTATATCAGATTCATATAACAACACTCCTATTTCAAAGATCCACATACATACCAGGAGCACTGTAATCTCCATGAATACAATCAGTTTGGATGTTTGTTTCCTAGACGGGGATGACACGGAGCTCGTCAATGTATAAGTTATTATTCTACCAAATACAATTCGTGTTCCATACAACATAAAAGATATGGGAAGGATAAAAGTGAGAAATAAGACCGACGTGTTCGTAATGAAACACATTTCCCCGCCATACCAATTTTCTGACGATGTATGGTATACGCTAATAAGTTTTGTAGATACAACAATGAAAACATTCACAGCTAAACCGACACAAACATACTGTACATACTTTTCAGAACTGGCGAACCTGTCTGGATTTCTTATTTCTTCATACAAGCGATATGAACACAGGAACAAGAATACAAAGCAGCCGAACCACGCAAAATGATGAAGCATGCCGAACCACTCACAAAATAGGCTTACTTTCTTTAAATATACAACTAAAAGCGAAACGTGGTAAAGTAAGGAAAAGGAAAACATCATCAATATCAGATCAAATTTACCATCCCTGATTTACCATCCCTGATGACAGGAATGACACCATATCGTACCAGACAGCAGATCAATCCCAATATAGATAAACTGTTACATACTATCACAATAACAGTCACACCGGACAATTTCTGATATTTTGATAAATATGTAGCAACACACAGATAAAATTCATTATTGTAATATACAATGTCTGAATGATCGATAAGTGTTCCATTTAGATCAAAGAACACATTTCCTGTAGAAGTCTTTTGTAAGTGAGTCAAGTCCGAGGTGTTCCCTCCGAAGACGTTTACATGCACAGCTGGACAGGGTAAATAAGTTCCGCTCCAATACTGATCCATAATGTACATAGGGTTACTTAAAGTCAATTTTGTCCTACAGGTAGATTCGGTGACGTCATTGACGTGCATAATAGTGTGTCCAGGGTAAAATGTCTTTCTGTAGTGTTCTGCAGCTTTAAATACCAGATATTTTTCCTGTTCTGTAGTACAGGATGATTCGCCTCCTTCTCTCTTTAAAGGAAATCTAACTCTGGCAAATGAACAAGATTTATTAGTCGTTATATTTTTACCCAGAAACACATCTACCACCATCTTTTTTTTTACATACAATTGTCCTGGATAACTATTACAATCGCCAAGTAGTGCCAATATGTTGCGTAGCAAATGGTTGAATGCTGAAACTATATTGGACGTTTTCAAGTTTAATACCTCGTTGGCATCAAACAGTAGGTCTAAGATTTTGCCATCAGTAGAAGATACAACATTGCGACACCCGCCTCCATACGGTACTGTATTGATGGGACAATACAGTCGGTGACACATTCCCTACAGAAAATGTAAATCAATTAAACTAGTAATGTAGTGCAACGTAAAGGTTTGTTTTGATGAATGACATGAATCTCTTTACAAATAATAATAATACTGTAAAAATGTGAAATGAAATTGTTAACCACAACTAGGCTTTATGGTCTTGTTGTATGTTCTCATTTCACTGTACTGTAGAATCATTTTGAGTTCCTATTTGTAAAATTAAAACCTTTGCATTGAAAGTATTGTTATTCTCAAAATATTGATCAATAGTTATAATTAACATATTAAACGTTCGTTTTGATTCTTGAGTATGAGGCACATATAACTTTGATATTTTACTTCACTCATCATGTGATACTTACCTCAAATTTACCTATGGATATTTCCCTGTATAGTACCGATTGGCCACAACTTCTTCCCTACTCTCCAACGGATGCTGGGAGCTAAAAAAAAAAACCGCGAAACGAACGCGCCCTAGCTCTCTATATCCGGGCAACTAAACACCTGTGGTCGCCATTGTGGTAACACGTGTGGTAAACCGATTTGCTCATATTTGACTTACTGTCGATTTTCGCGTAGTTTTTTGCATTGAATTGAATTGGCATATTGTCTTTAACTGCTGTTATGAGTTCTGATGCACTTATTTCTCCCGATGACCCTGCAGATCGGCGGGGAGAGGGGGTAGGCGTGGCCCACGTGGAGTCTCCTCGTGGGCCGAAACGGAAGAAAGACGATTCGGCATCCCAGCTAGGGGATGGCAATGATTCGTCCGGTAGAGATGATTCTCCAGATCGGGAGAGTAGACATCTCGAGAAAGCCATAAGGTCTCGGCCCCGGTCCGGGGACCACGAGAGTCAGACACCAGTCACGGCGCTAACTTAGTCGGCTCCTTGTACCTGAAGGCTAAAGCGCCCAGTGTACCCTCAAAATCCAACCCAAAGATTTGGAGACATCTGGGTTGTTCAAAATGTTTGGGTTAGCATCAGTGGTTCAAGGGGTGGACGATGATTATACCCCTAAACTATGTCTGGACCATTCTCAGAGAGAATCTCTGAAGTCGTCCTTGTGCACACCAGCTCCTACTAAGCTGAGGGCCCAGCCGAAATAAAGAGTTTGTATATACCCTTTACATAACACCACATCTGATATATTGACCTCCCCTGACATTGTTCCAGTGTTTCCGAGAAAGAAAGATCTTAAGAAACAGGCTCTCTATCAGAATAAGGGGGTAGTAATCTCACCTTCTGGAGAGACACTAGATACAAGTTTGTGCTTGGTACATGTACAACGGGCTCTCATCACTGGTATGGCAGCTTACGCATTACTTCAGCAAGGATTGGGGTATGTAATGTCAGAGTTACCTGCCCCTCCTGAGACCTTGGACCCGGCGAAAGCGAAGGCGACACTAGCCGACACGTTTCTGGCGTCTCAAGATGTCTTTGACCTAATGGGCAGGGCCTTTGCCATTCAGCACTATGCTATGAGAGCCCAGATAATTCTGGTCTTTCCTCTACAGCCTTCAAATCAGAGATTTTGTCAATGCCCCTTGATCCCCAATGGTTGTTTGGTGAGGGTATTCAAGAAGTGGTGGACACAATAAGGCTCAGAAAAGTGCCCAGAGCTTGTTGGGTAGACAGGTCCCTCAAAAACATAAAAAGCGTTTTAACAGTCCTAGGCGGGCCGCCTCGAATGATCAGGGAACGAATCGAAACCAGAATCCTCCCTCAAGTACTAAGGGAGCAAGTGGCTCGGGCCCTTCCAGTGGTCCAAGGTATCCTCCTAAACCTCCCTGTGCTGACCGTGGTCAGGGAAAATTAAAACCCAATCAGCAGACCCAGAGTGGAAAAAAGGGAGGGAGGACACTGAGTACCGGCCTCCGTCGAAGAGAGAAACAATTGTTCTTTTCGTAAATTTTAGCAATTTGCCTCAGGAGACGCATGCTATGAAAGGAAGGTTGAGCTTTTGTCTGGCGGAATGGGCCAAAAATTACTCAAGACTCGTGGGTTTTAGAGGTGATAGAAAAGGGTTATACGATAGAGTTTTTATCCGGTCCACCAAAAGGGGCCGGAGTCAGAAATACCTCCGTTCCTCAAACCCACAGGCAGCAGAGACATTAGAGTCCGAAATTTTGACGCTGCTTCAGAAATAGGTAATTTGCTCATTGCCTCCAGACGAGAGGGGGGGGGCAGGCTTTTTACAGCACGTTTTTTTTCTTACCCCAACGAAAACATGTGGTTTCAGACCTATCCTAAACCTGAGACCATTCAATCATTACGTAATGAGAAAAGGTTTCAAGTTAAATTTTCTAAGATCAGTGAAACTGTTCCTTTGCAACTTCACTGGATCCCAAGGATACGTACTATCACATCCCAATTCGAGAATGTCATCAGAAATTTCTCAGATTCTGCTAAAAGGGCGACCATTTCCAGTTTTCAGCCCTTCCCTTTGGCCTTTCATCAGCGCCACGGGTTTTCTGCAAGGTGTTAGCACCAGTGTTAGAGACCACTTTCATACACTGGGCATCAGGATTCTGTTCTATCTGGACGACGGCCTCCAATTAGACCAGTGTCCACACCAGTTGGCGTCAGACACCAAACTTGTATGGACCACTATGCAGAATTTAGGATGGATAATATCAGTAGAGAAATCTTAGGTGAATCCAAGCAGGGAATTCACGTACAGAGGGGATGTTTTCAACACAGTGACAGAAAGGCTCTGTCAAGTAGAACAGAGGATCATAGCTCATCTGGCCCAAGACCTTTGAGCAAAGGGCTACTCCGCTGTTCAGCCTATCTTGGAGATTCTGGGCCACATGGCATCCATGATAGATCTTGTACCTTTGACCAGTCTCAACATGAGAGGTGTTCAGTTGTTTCTCCTGAGGAATTGGCGTTCGCACAAGGTTGCCATGACGAAAATTGTCCTGGTGGACGAATGGGCTTGTCAGAATCTAGAGTGGTGAGCAAGTCCATCGAAATGGAGAAAGGGAGGAATCATCTGGCCTCTCGAAACAGGTTGCGGTGGTAACCGATGCATCCATGGCAGGATACGGTGCCCACTGGCAAGATCAAACAATGGAGGGCACATGGAACCAAGTAGAATCAGGTTATCACATAAATGTGTTGGAACTGATTGCTGTGATTCGGGCCTTTCAGAAATGGGATCAGGAATGGCAGGGTCAGACAGTTCTGATAAGATCGGACTACATCACAGTAGGCCAATATGTAAATCGTCAGGGAGGGATAGTATCTCCCCAGCTGTGCCTCCTTACAGTCCAACTATGGGAGATGGCTATAACCATGCAAATTACAATGAGGGCAACTCACATTGACGGAGTACGGAATGTGATAGCAGACGCTCTGAGTTGCCAAAAGAACAAATTGTCACGAACAGAGTGGTATTCTCCCTATTCTATCGCCCAATGGTGGATCTGTTTGCGTCTCATCTGAACCACAAATTACCGACCTATTGCTCATGGGCGAGAGACCAAGCAGCCCTGCAGATAGACAGTCTATCCATGTCTTGGGAGGGAATTCTAGGGCATGCCTTCCCTCCAATATCCTTGATCCGGAGAGTCCTCAGTCTCATTCAAAGATCACAATGTCGAATTCTGGTGGCATCAAGGTGGCCGAGGAGACCTTGTTTTCCAATCATTTTCCAGTTGCTGGAGGATCTTCCAATGGTCATTCAGACATCCCAGCACCTACTCAAGCTACCCGGAACAGACATATTCCACCCAGACCCAGAAATCATGAGGCTCATAGTGTGGCCTCTTTCAGGGATCGAGTCTCGACGACAGGAGTTTCACAGGACTTACTCAGGCAACTCAGGACTTACTCATGGCGTCTTGACGCTCGGGTACAAAGAGGGTTTACATCTCTCAATACAGAATCTTTCTCATCTGGTGTGCTCAGAGGAACATCGATTCCTCTTATCCTTCCCTAGGGGAGGTTTTGAACTTTTAAGCTGACCTTTATGACCAGGGCAAAAAGTATCGTACTATTTGTGTGTATCGGTCCATGTTGTCTAACACCTTGTATCCGATTGATGCTATCAAAGTGGGCGAACACCCTAAAGTTATAAGGTTACTGAGAGGGGTCTTTAACTCTAGGCCATCTTCGAGATCTTTAGTTCCGGAATGGGATCTCCTATTAGTCCTAGAAAGACTTAAGGGCCAGCCCTTTGAGCCGTTGAGGAAGGCACCAATCAAAATGATATCATATAAGTTTGTTTTTCTTCTATAAGCAATAACTGCCAGGAGAGTGAGCGACTTAAGCCACTTTGCCATAGGCGACAAATGTCGTATTCAGGCAAACAAGGTAACTTTCTTGCCAACAAAGTTGGGAAAGGCTGATGATCCTTCCCATTTCCAAAGAGAGGTGGTGGTTCCGTCATTTTCACATAAGTTGTTGAATATTAAACGGGTAATGACATACTACCGGAGGGCGAAAGAATCTAGACGCTTGGAGTCTGGAGATCCAGACGCATTGTTGCGGTGCCTATGTAGGCCATACAAGCCAGCCTCTCCTCAAACAATATCTCGATGGATAACAGACTGCATCAGACTGGTATGTGATATCGCACGTCATTCAGATGTTCCTAAGGCCCGAGCTCACTCCGTTCGGGATATGGAGCCTAACTGGGCAGCTTTAAAAGGAGCATCCAAAGAAAGCATCATACAGGCAGCAGATTGGCATCGAAAATTTACTTTCACCAAGTTCTATTTGAGGGAATTGAAAGAATATCAGACGTCCTTCGGACGAGCAGTTTTGTTGGCAGCGGCTTTGGAAGACACTCACACTCCCTCCTCCAGCAATACTGCTTAGGAATCTCCATAGGTAAATTTGAGGTAAGTATCACATGATGATTGAAGTAAAATGAGATAAATCTAGATTTTACGAACGAAATCGTATGGTACTTACCTACCCTCCCACCTCCCCCAGTGTGGTGTCCTTGACTCTTACGTTGAGGTTATTCGTCCACATGGAAAACGGGTGTTTAGTTGCCCGGATGTAAAGAGCTAGGACGCGTTAGTTTTGCAGTTTGTTTAGCTCCCAGCATCCGTTGGAGGGTAGGTAAGAAGTTTTCTGTGGCCAATCGGTAATATACAATGAAATATCCATAGGTAAATTTGAGGTAAGTATCACATGATTTCGTTCGTAAAATCTAGATTTACGAGAAATCTCGCATTAAATAATACTTCGTAACGTTCACAATATACTGGCAACCATTACATAAATGTGTTAATGTAATCCTTGCCGTTACAATAGTATATAACCTACCTTATCAGAAAGGTAAATCTTCTCATCGTCACACCTATCAGAGCCCGTCTTAAACAGTGACGTCATATACAAAACGGTTATAAGTGTCCATTTGGTTATACGACCATTGTATAATTTATTGGCATCAGAAGTAAGAAAGCATCCTATATTATCTAATACTGTGTGTAAACTGAGATTTAGAGTCTCAATAACACAATGAATATTCCTGTAAGTGTCGTTTATGTACATAACGGGTTTCAAAATGCGGATTCCATGACATGTGGAGTTAGTGACATCAGGTAATTCACTCCGTACGTTATAATCAAAATGTCGAAAACATGTCCTGGTTTTGGCAAATTCCGGCGGTACAAAGCGATAGCCACAATCACTATCCCGCACGACAGACTGGACAGACTCGTACAGAGAAACGTAGGGTTTTCGGAACCCTTTGTACAAAAATGACTCCAATCCACAATGTGTTTCCAAATTCCACGGGACCCAGTTCTGTACCTTATTACATTTGGCACAGTGTCTGTTTTTGAAGGTGACATTGGTATTTTTTTCAGTTACAGGAAGGTTGTCCGTAACATCACTTTCAGATACATTGCTTTCACATTTATACCTTAGATCTACTTTGACGTTCAAAGAATCGGGACACGATGATACCATGAAAGTACCCTCTTCCTTGTTTACATTGAATAACTTTCCATAGTTTACAAAAATACAAGACGTCCTGTCACCAAACTCAGGCTGTTTGTGAACCTCTTGCGAGGATAAATCAGTGATTTTGTTCGTATCGTAACAACAGTCATCGAAGTATTGGCATAGCGAGTCACACCGACAAAGCTTCTCTTTCTGTTGTCCAAAACAGGAATGGAATTGGCTGTGACATTGCTCTACATCAAGTCTTGTGTTCCGATTCTGTGATCTACTGAAGAGCACAAATAGCAAGCACACAGTTACAAGGCACTTTACTAATGCCATGCTGCTTTTGTTAGAAGTTGATACCTCAACATTGCATTAGAATACATTTATGGAGGGCCATCCATGACTTTAGCTGGACATAGGACGCATCCTCGATATTCCATGGATTACTATCACTGTCGTAATGTACACCCCTGGACAATATCTTAGACACACTGAAGGTTGACACTGTCACTGTGTGACAACAGATAGGCATGTAATTTGGTTGTTTGATCAAACAAATTGAACTATGCTACACTGTGTGACTTTGAAGTTGGATGTCGCTCTTTCTATAATCTTCAAATAAAGTTCTTGCTGCCCTGCGATTGGTCAGTGTATTTTCTCTTAAACTGCCTTCCGATTTGTTAAAACATTACCCAGGAGTAGATTGAGTAGATTATAAATGCATAATCATTGATAGAACGAGTCATTATAATTGGAAGTGCCTGCATGTATAATTAAATAGAAATTAACCGTAATACATAGCTTCGTAATAGTGAACAGGATTTATTATGTAATACTGCCCAAAATTCGTACATATAATGCTACCTAAATGTTCAAAAGCATTAATAAACTATTCGATATGATATAATCGCTTTCATTAAAACTATAGAAAATATGAATCCCCGCTTCTTACCTCATAGAAGGGCGATACTTGCCATATAACTTGTACGTCCCGTCCATATCTTGGAAACTAATTAGAAGACAATTATAGATTATGTTGATAGAATTAGCCTTTGATCGGTCGTTCATACATGAAACATCCAGTAAAAATCTATAATATGATCATGAATCGTGCTTCATTATATTTCTATCTTAACAGTAAAACAGATATTAAAGCGTTATTTTCAACGTATATTAAGATACACAATTATTATAATTATATCCAGTATGGGTAATGACGTCTTGTTTTCGATAAAGAAATCATTTCGATGACAAGGAATCCATGTTGCACGCTTCAGGAAACAAACTGTGTGCGTGATAAAAATGTTTCTTCTTCATGTATCAAAGCGAGGAAGAAAAAGAAACATCGGGAAAGGAACAATCTGGAAGACCATTTCTAGTTACCTTCAAAGTTATGGAAACCAAGACGAATCTATTAAAGAACATCGCTTGTTTACACCAGAATGATACCTACCGGCACATAAGAATAGGAAACGACCCCACAAAAGCCGAAAGAGAGAAGAAAAAACAATCATTACAAGAGGCAAAATCGAAACAAAAACAGTCGTCAGGAAATAAAAATACAAAGTACGGGACACACCGTGGGCGAGAAAAATCGTACGCATATCGAAGTCACAAGCCAAACAAAAACGTTTAACGTCGAAGCCTCAATTATCTACAGCGGATAGTATAGGCATTGCAGAAGTGAAATCAAAAAGTAGAATGCAAAACTTTACTACAGCAGAATTCAACATAGATGAAATAGTAAAATATAACATATTTTCCAAGAACATAGAAAACGAGACGGGTAGAGGTCGGCTACTATATACACAAAGCGTGTTCGCAAAAGAAGTATACATGAAAACAATTTTTCAAGAATACAATTTGTGGAAATTAAAATAAACATGCGCGAAATAAACTCAGTAGGTATCATATACATATCATCAACGGATAAAAGGCATAATTGTAAGAACGACAACTTGCGCAACATCTATTGATAATGGGGTTTCAACTTTCCGGATATGGACTGGAAGTTACAAAACGAACGCTACAGGATAAAACTTGTTGTCGCAAGAGTACATAATTTTAGATCGTGTATTTGTTTCTTTATCAACACGTGATTGAACCAACAAGATGGAGAGGTAGTGATCATTCGCAAATTTTGTTATTCACAAATGAAGAAAATATATGCAAAGACACTAAACCCTATAATCCCTTGTGGAGTGAATCTGACTTCGTTGTACCGTCATATAGGCGGGTGCTCCGAAAAAAACCCCGGAGGAATTTATGTTGTTACGTACATATGGTAAATGATTTGAGATATAGCAGTCTGCTTGGAAAAATTCAAATGGTATGCTAAACCAACACAAGAAACTAAAAAGAGGAAATGTCACGTTAAGGCAAGTTTGATAAGAGCTAATGTGGAACTGTCACATATAGCTTTGGCCAGATATCAGTCTAATACAGATGTAAATACAAAATAAGAATTTAGATAGGTAAATAGAAAATAGGGAAACTTAAACTTTCAAAAACGGAAAAATGAAATACAGTTCCGTTGAATACCGAAACTAAAGAAAACAACAAAACTCAACAAGAACTATTTGGGACGGAAAGCTATTTTTAAAACTAAACATCCTGATACTCAAAGAGATTATAGACGTCATCATCCAGAAATAGAGGAAATTCTTTGAAAATTTACCGTCAATAATGTACCACTGTAAAGTGAAAAAAAATTTCTCTACATACCGCTGCAGTGTGGAACAACTTACCAGAGTTTACGCCAAAAATTTCATTTTTTTTAAATAATTTGATAAACATTGGAAAAACATCGATTTATTTTATAATTTCAAGGCTAATTGACAACCTGAGGTGATGTTACAATCAACTACTGTTATCATAAAGTATGTACAAAATTGAGTCTGGAGTAGACGATATATTATCCTGTACTAGAAATCTATCATTAAATATCATTCAATAAATACATAAAATTTTGAACGTAAGTGAACGTAGGGCGTTAGAATTGTACCTGCTGCCCCTATTGCATGATCGTAAAAGGCGACTAAATTTAGGATCTTATCTTTTCTCTTCTTCCTAATTGACTTTATCTTTCCTAATGCCTACCTTGGCACCGCCTCACTTTTGGCCTTGAGTTGAGCGTTCGCCCCTGTGAGGAAGGCTCTGGGTTCTGTCCCCTGGCCGAGACACACCAAAGTCTATAAAACTGGTAGTTTCTGCTCCTGCTTAGCGTTCAGCACACAGGGAGTGGGACGACTGGTTCGCCCGTTGTCAGTATAATGTGACCGGGTGGGGTGTGTGTTGCTTGGTGTCTTCACAGGGGGCCAACTCAATGAAAATGGATGTTGTCATACATTTTTTTTGTATTTGGAGGATGGACTGATGAGTATATATGACAGTCATGTGATTTTTTTCAAAAAATACGAGATTTGAAAAATTATTAAAAAATCGGGATATTTACTATAAAACAGAGAAAGGGACGACAGTCGCCATATTGGATTTTTTACCCCCACCTCGATAAAGTTAATTTTTTCACAATAGTATACCTTTTTTCCTAGAGTCATAATCACGCATCAGTCCTCCGATAATCCATAATCACACACAAACCATGCAAAAGCATATAAACGATGTCTATATAGTCAAACGCAATATTTTAATCCAAAATTACCGGCGCTTTCTGACTTGTGACATCGAAAGCAACGTCCTAGTGAAGAGCGATTAGAGTGACTTCCCCTGCAGTGTAATTCAATCGGTTTAATCAGAGATATTCCGATACGTTTGTTTTCGCGGAAAATTTGAATATTAAAACGTATCGGAATACCTCTGACTAAACCCATTGAATTACACTGCAGGGGAAGTCACTCTAATCGCTCTTCACTAGGACGTTGCTTTCGATGTCACAAGTCAGAAAGCGCCGGTAATTTTGGATTAAAATATTGCGTTTGACTATATAGACATCGTTTATATGCTTTTGCATGGTTTGTGTGTGATTATGGATTATCGGAGGACTGATGCGTGATTATGACTCTAGAAAAAAAGGTATACTATTGTGAAAAAATTAACTTTATCGAGGTGGGGGTAAAAAATCCAATATGGCGACTGTCGTCCCTTTCTCTGTGTTATAGTAAATATCCCGATTTTTTAATAATTTTTCAAATCTCGTATTTTTTGAAAAAAATCACATGACTGTCATATATACTATCAGTCCATCCTTCAAATACAAAAAAATGTATGACAACATCCATTTTCATTGAGTTGCCCCTGTGGGTGTCTTCGGCGGCATGCTTCAGTGATATAGCACTATAAAAAGGGCAACAGTTCCACTATACAAGAAGACACAACACGAACATACCGCAGTCCCAGTACACTCACCTCGTACAACATACACGCAAGATACCGCATACATGGGATGCCGTCCTTACATGACCATAGCTGTTAATAGGACGTTAATAAATCAAACAAACAAACAATTAGACGCAATGGAAAATATAGATACCGTGTAAAATCAATAAGGCTAATGCTAAGTATGAATGGAGTTGGACTCAATGATGTCTCCTCTCGCTGCATTACATGTTGACTTTACAATTTTACCAAACCCTCGCGATGGACATCCCTATAAATACAATAAGTGAGGAAAAACCCATTCAGTACTTTCTGAGAAGCAGGTAACCACAATCCAAGAAAGCTGCCGATCGACCATGGCTTTCCTTACACAAGATACAATATGCGCAACTAGATACCTACATATAAAATTTGAGAAACATCCCTTCAGTGTTTTTCTGCGAAATAGCAGTTAACAATCCTAATGCACTATCAAAATCCAAAATGGCTGCCAGTCCGCTATCTGGTTTATGGATCGATATCAATATGGCACAATGCAATATGCATAATTAGAGCACACGATGAGTCTACATATATTTGAGACAAATCCCTTCATTACATTCTGAGGAATAGTGAAAACAAACTTTTAACTATCAAAATCCAAATGACTGCCTTTCGGCCATCGTGTTTATGGATTGGTTCCAAATATCAATATGCACATCTAAGGTCAAATAGAAGTTCACATATGCAATTTGAAACAGATATATCGAGTATTTTCTGAAAAAGAAGCGGTAACAAACTTCAACTACCAAAATATAAGACGGTTACCTGGCGGACATCACTGCCATCTTTAAGACGGATTTGCAAGATCCAAAGGGAGTCTTCAAATGAAAAAAATAGATGGTTGCCTGTCGGCCATATTTTTAATAAATCGGTCTCAAAATGCAGTATGCACAAGCATGCACCAAGAAGAACCTATACTAAAATTTACTGTGAAATTGCTCCACTTTGATAAACCATTGTTGAAATAGAACGAGTAACAAAGCCATTGTGGGAATGTGTCATGCTAATGTCATGGTGGTCATGTCACTATTACGCCAAGGTAATGAGCATTGGAAAGAGCATTTCAAGAATGGCGGTCACCCTTAACTCAATTGACGGATCGCCAGCAATCAATCAAATCGCCCAAACAAACATACCGCACGTGATCACGGGCATTTGCAGATGAAATCCAATAATCTGACATGTCTTGGTAATACATTGATACCAGAGAATATTACAAAAAAACATACATCTTTCTTTAAAAAACCAAGTGTGTACGCCTGTACATGTGACTATGCATTTTGTATTGTTTATGGTACGACATTTGCTACGACATTGAATAGGTACACGTAAGTTTGCGAGCGCGAGGCGTGGTGACATACCGCTTAGCGACCTGTTAGATACTGTTAGATACTGTATATTTATAGAATCGAATATCAACCTGAACGACGCATTAATGTCTTGTTCTGTTGCCAATCACATAACATGGTATAGATTAAAAGGTTGTTTTTCTCCACTAGAAATTAATTTGGCACAATTTTAAATATTATCATTTGTAGTCATGATACGGGTTACATTACAAACAAGTTTAGAAAAATATAAAATAAAAAGTGATGTAGGCGTTTTGTAGAAATTGTACCTGCTGGCTGAATGCCCCTATTGCGTGCTCGTAAAAGGCGACTAAATTGAGGATACATGTATTATCTTCTCTTCCTTACATTTTTTCCCTTTCTAATTTCTCCCTTGACATCGTGTCCCTTTTTGCCATTGGTTGAGCGCTGCACCTGTGAGGTAGGCTATAGATTCTATCCCCTTGCCGAGACATACCATAGATTTTTTTATGTTAGTTTCTACTCCTGCTTAGCGTTGGAAAGTAACTGGTACGACTGGTTCGCATTGTCAGTATAATGTGACTGGGTGAAGTGTTGCTTGATATCTTCGGCGTCATGCTTCAGTGATATAGCAGTATAAAAAGGGCAAGGGTTCCACGCCAATGCTTCACGTTATTAATTAAAAAATTAAACAATGACGTGACACGTCATGAAACGATTGCTGGTTGTTGTAGCTATATGATAAAAAATCGGGAAAAAACGTTTCATAATATTGCATTTGAAATGACCACCCAGATAAGATACTGTATCATTTTTGTCTACTTCTAAATCTTAATCATATTAAAATTTCATTTTCGCTTAATATAGACAATCATTGATTTGTCCAAAATGAAGTATTCACGAATTTTTAGATTGATTTGTCATTATTATTATTATGCTTTGATATGCTTGCGCATTTTAGTGATTTTCATTCCCATTCTTTTTAGGGAGTAAGAACAATGTGACCGATGAGTTGGTTGTGTTTGTTTGATGTATTTGGCGGTATTCTCCAGTGAAAAATGGCAAAAGTTTCACTATTTATATATTTTTTCCTTCTTTTGATGGCACTATGGTCTGATAGTGTTTCCTCCCAAGACAACACTATAAGACCATAGTGCCCTTAAAAGAAGGAAATTATGTTTTAATTACAAAACGGATTGAAGAAAATAATTAAATGATAGAACAAACAATTATGTACGATTAACAATAACAATTTCTTTAAACAGGTGCGGCCACGTCTATTTCAGAAAGGTCATGGTCGGAGGCGTCTATACATTTTTCCAGGCAGAAATATCTTTCATTTTTGTCCAATAAAAGATATCTTAAGTTGAAATAAAGATATCTCTATTTGAATTAAAGTTATCTCTATTTCAAATAGAGATACCTTTAATTTTGTTAAATAGACATGTGACATTTAAATATACAGATATCTCTATCTAAATATATTTAATTGAATTAAAAATATCTGCAATAACTTTGCGGTACAGATATCTATTTTTCAAATACAGATATCTCTATTTGAATTAAAGATATCTGTACAGTAGTGCATTTTCATGTGTTTGCTCAGTGCGAAGATTAATATTGAAACACAAGAAAATATTGATTACTCCCTTATCCTGATCACTGTTAACGAAACTCTTGTAATTAATATGGAATTTCCGGAAACTATATGCATGCTAGAGAGTAAACCGAATCATCGGTCTCTTAAAATATCTTTTTTTAAGGTTTCAAAATTGATTTTATTCCCCAGCAAATTAGAGGGATGCCTGGGTTGGGACCCTGGGTTCATCCCTCTTACAACATATAGCCTCTCACAGGAGGTCTCTTTCACTCCTTTTACTCGATCGCTTTCATTCATCACATTTGATTTGCTCCATTCATTCTCCAAACTCATTCATACAAATACAGATATAGATATATAACTTTAAAATAAGTGAAAGGGTTTCTCTTGTATTCATACATGTAATCATTTATATTATTGATGTTATGTCACCTTTTTGTTAATTATGACATCATATTTTTTTAAATTCTTGTGGCATAAAATTGAGCACACATATATATATCTACAAATTTAAAATAAGTGAGAGAGAGAGTTTCTTTTTTATTCATACATGTAATCATTTATATACATGTATATGCTATATCACATATTCCTTGTTTTTTATATCACAATTTTTAAAATTTTAGTGACATAGAACCTAGCACTGAAAAAAGAATCAGACAAATCTGTAACATTTGTAGATAGGATCAATTGATATAAAGTATAACTGCTTACATGTATGTATACAAGAGACGCTAGGTACAGTATCAATCATTAATAGGAAACCTCAAAAATACATATATGTATTGCACACTTACATTATGAATATATATGACTTTAGACATTACGAAAAACAAAAAACAAAAACAAACACTACATATATATCCATAGCACTCGACATATGTGCAACTAAAACAATTGTTCCATTTCTCATTTTCCTATACCAGCATATATATATTACATGTCTCTTAAAATAAGCTTCTTTTTTAGGTCATCTGACCCGACCTATAGTCGTAATGCTTCGTCAGTCGTCGTCCGCCGTGCGTAAACATTTTACATTTTGAACTTCTTCTTAAGTTCTACCGGTTCGATTTGGCTGAAAGTTGCCTGAAATGATCTAGACATTGTCCCGACAAAGTGTTGTTGTTTTCCGGGTCGATCCAAAATCCAAGATGGCCGCCACAGCCGCCATCTTGAAAAATAACCTTGTCGATGTGTAAGGTAGTATTCGGTCAAATGCAATTCTAATTTTATACAACACAACACATAAAACACATTTTACCACTATACCAATTCCCTGACTATACATGTACAACGAGGTTTGTAGATACAACGATGACAACATTGATAATGTAGACAATATATAATCATACTGGACTTGAACTGGCGAACCTCTCTTTTCCTATTTCTTCCAACAAGTAGTAATTGTCATTAATCTGTCATATGGATTGTTAAGTGAATATCATCATTTCAACAAAAATATAATGAAGCAAACAATGTTAGTCACAGAAATCATGACACATATCGCATTACAAAATAAGTACATCATACATATTTGGAAAAAAAACACTATTGGTAGGTCAGTTATACATGGAACAATAGAGAACTTTATAATATATTACATTATATAATGTTAAATGGGCAATGTAATATCATGATCTAAATAGAAGCCATTTAAAAGTAAAACATATAATTAGCTCTTAGACATAAATGCCTTTGAACAGTATTGAAGCACTCAAGTTTATGTAATTTACAAGAACATATGACCCTGCATAATTCAACCATATTATAAGTTAGAGTGTTTTACCTTTCCTGAAAAGGTTTTGCAAAATCAGTTAAAATTCTTTTTTTAATTCTTTTTCATCAGTATCAATTTTAGACGCAAGAATGTTTGTTAACATCGTGCCAGCTATTTACAATGAAACATAAACATTGGTTAAAAAACGTACAATTTTACAAGAACTTTAATCTATAAGCAATATACTAAAGTACATGTATATAATCTTATATATAGGTTATCATTATAGAAATGGACAATAAAACATACAGCTAAATAGTACCACTAATGAATTCTGACTTTTTTACTTGAAAACGCGATTTTTATTGTTTTACTCGAAAACGCGAATTTTATGCAGGAGTATTAGTCTATGTTTTTTCCGTCTTGCAGCAAAGGTGTCCCAACCAAGTTCATAGTAAAGTTTATAGTGAGAGGTTCCCTTACGCAGTCCTGTGATAATGCGGGCAGCTTCAATTTGAATAGATTCTAGTAAATTTGCTTCTTCTTGGGTACAGTTATCGAAAATAATATCACCATACTCTAAAATAGGTCGAATATAAGAGGTATACAAAGTGACTAGTGTTTTACGGCTCATTTTATATTTTACTGATTTTAGTAGATTAAGACGTTTGCATGCTTTCTCATAAATATAATCAATGTGATGATACCATCTGCAGAAAAAAATACCGAGGTGTTTATGTGACGTTACCTTTGATACAATTTCGTTTTAGAATAAGATATCAGGATAAATTGTGTTCCACATTTTTCAATCCATTCTTGAAATTGTGATTTAATCGAGGTGTTCTATCGATGCATATAGTTGATCGTGTCACCTTAAAATCGTTGACATTGTTAAACCTATTTCCTTTTCATTAGAAAATGGACCAGTCAGCCACCAGCAGATCATATATCTGACAGAGACTGTAGCAGATAGATTTATTCAATCATTCTGACAAAAAAGTGAATAGAGTTCTAGATTCATTTCCAATGAAAAAGTAAGAAATTCGAAAACCATAAAAAGAGTATATTTCACATTAAGCATAATATTATAAATAATATCAGATGTATTGATGGAAACGGATTTATATTGGTTTTTATAAGACGTGTTTCAGAATCCAATTAAATGTAAATTGTATATTGTAGGAATTTTATATGAATGAAATAAAGATTACTTTAAAGATTAAAGTATATGAATTTGTCCTTTATGCATGAAACATTAAATATAACAGTATCAAACAGGTTTCGACAAAAAAAAGAACTATAGTTTATAACTTAATACTGCAACAAAATGATTAGGTACTAAAATCTCATTAAACAAGAATGAAACATGATCTACTATATATACTATGGTCTTCAATAGCCTAATCTCAAAATAAAAAGTAAAATATTCAACTGCACAATTACATATATATCTGGACAATGTGCTTATGGTTATTAAAGTTGTATGGTCTGTGACTTGTTGTTTTTTGGCATAGAAAAAAAATATTTAGAGTGTTCTACATATTTTTCTCCGCCTCTCTAAGTTTCAAACTTTCGATGCTTACTGAATTTTACCAAAGTTCACATTTGCAAAGTTATTCAACAACTAAATTAAAATATTGATTTTAACGCGTATACATTGTACGTTTAAAATAGCTCGGAAGTAACCGACCTGTTTCGATTTATTCAGATCGGGTATTGCCGATATTGACCACGTGATATGGCTCGCGAGGTTCGGATCTATACGCGTATTGCCGATGTCGGTTACGTGATGCAACCCGGTTTTCCGATATTACCCGAAAGTTTTAAACATGGCGTTGACTGTGGCGGTTCTTTCAAAACGTGTGATATTTCATGTGACATTTACCGCTATGTCAATAGTATTTTGGTGCTTTCATGTATCTGAACCATCATATATAAGCATCCATATTCACACATTGTATGTTTTGAGTGAACTAGTCGAACTGATGATAAATATTTATATTTCCACATGTATTTCATAAATAAATTCATCAATATTAAGCCTTGTATTTTCCTGTCTATAAATAATATGTTGATAGGCTGGGATGATTGATAACATTCCTATCTAATTTTACACATTTTACTTTATATTCATTGTGACATTTATTTGGGATGAAAACAAATAATTCAAAAGTTGACAAACAAATAATCTAAGGAAAACTGATTTGTTTAGACTACAAACAGTACTTTAAACAATTTGTATATATTTCTCGACAACATCATTTCGTGTATGTATGCCTAACTGTTTTTCCGGCAAATTATTTCAATATTACAGTCTAAAAGCTTCAAAAGTTGTAACTGTACATAAGGAATAAGATCTGATATCATGTTGCTTTTGTCACACGTATGATGTCAAGAATCGTCTGTCATACCTAAAATTACATAAGCAGACCGATCCATTTATACGGTACTTAATAGGACGCTGACATATAACCAAATCAAACTTTTCGTAGTTGAAATGAAATTTTTAAATCTAAGTAGATCATAAACAGTGTACATAGCAAACCGAAAGAATAAAATGTTATATGATATATAATAACCTTCATAAATATTTTTATTGACACACACAGACACATAAAATGTAAGATAATAGTTAAAAGAAGTCTAATATTTGCCGTTTATTCGTCAAACCTGAGGCAAAACTTAATGTAATTATGAACCGTAATTTGAAATATGTACAATTGCAGCAAGGTATCATTAAGCGTAACAGAAAACCGGATATAAAAGCAGTATTTTATAGGGTTGCACAAAAACAAAATGACAAAGAACAGAATGATGTAAGATATTACCAGATCAACAAAGGTATTGCACGACTTTCGAGTAATACATGATTTATTTTACCCGAGGGAATCAATGGTGTAATAGGTCCCGATTAACGAGAATTCATGCAATAACTGCTTTGCTGCATGATTATTAACATAGAACAAAAACCGGCTGATTGAGAATACTCGTTTTATTTAAGTTATAGGAGTTATCTTTCCTTGGACCGAAATGATAAACACGACAAATTTTGCGACTAGGAAACAAAAACCACTGAATCAATAATACAGTTCCATGTTTAGTGCTTGGGTTGATCTATATGTGACGGGAAAACATTTTAAATGCAAGAGGCAAACGTCGTCAGCTTTTTAGGCGGATTCTGTTAAAATCTACTGTTAAAATGGGCACTTATTTAAATCTGACTATCTGAATTGCAACATAAAATATATATTTATGTGTGTGTGAAGAAAAATAATAGTCATATAAATATAGAATCAGAAACCTACACAAAGATATTATTATTGAACAAAGAAAGTTGATCAGCATAATTATGACATTACCAACCAAAATGAACATTATAAAAATGTTAAAAAAACGAGCAATGGGTTGTTCGTTTATACATGGAACATGCAACACACAACTTTGATACAGATTATAATTAATGTTAATATGTGTAATATAATGTTAAAATATAGGCGTAATAGGCGATGCAATATCATAAATGATCCTAATAGAAGTCGTGAACTATTTCAGCGCTCACAGGTAACGTTTTTAAGGTTGTTTTAAATACAGAGAAAGAATAACAACATGTTTTCGCCAAAACAAATTACCATTTGTTTCCTTAACTTTGTACTTTCGTTACAAATATAACATTCAGACACTTGCCATGTAAATATATTACTATATTAGAAGAAATAATCGTAAGTTTTGTTTAGACTTCATACACTACATTAAACAGTTTATACATATTCGTGAGACATAATTTCTTGTGATCATGCCTATTTATTTTATGGCAGTTAAATTTCGTTATTACAGTCAAAAAGTTTCAAAAGTATTTCATTGTGTTCCTCGCCGGCAATTTACATCTCTATTTTAAATCACAATATTTACATACGAGACTTATCGTCAACACTGTTCCTTGGAGGCTTGCTACATACTTAAATATAGTTAACATTATATCAGATTCATATAACAACCCTCCTATTTCGAAATTCCACATACATGCCAGGAGCGCTGTAATCTCCATGAATACAATCAGTTTGGATGTTTGTTTCCTAGACGGGGATGACACGGAGCTCGTCAATGTATAAGGTATCATTCTACCAAATACAATTCGTGTTCCATACAACATAAAAGATATGGGAAGGATAAAAGTGAGAAATAAGACCGACGTGTTCGTAATGAAACACATTTCCCCGCCATACCAATTTTCTGACGATGTATGGTATACGCTAATAAGTTTTGTAGATACAACAATGAAAACATTCACAGCTAAACCGACACAAACATACTGTACAGACTTCTCAGAACTGGCAAACCTTTCTGGATTTCTTATTTCTTCATACAAGCGATATGAACACAGGAACAAGAATACAAAACAGCCCAGCCACGCAAAATGATGAAGCATGCCGAACCACTCACAAAATATGCTTACTTTGTTTATTAAAACTACAATTAAAAAGGAAATGTGGAAAAGTAAGGAAAAGGAAAGCATCATCAATATCAGATCAAATTTACCATCCCTGATGACAGGAATGACACGATATCGTACCAGACAGCAGATCAATCCCAATATAGATAAACTGTTACATACTATCATAATAACCGTCATGCCGGACAATTTCTGATATTTTGATAAATATGTAGCAACACACAGATAAAATTCATTATTGTAATATACAATGTCTGAATGATCGATAAGTGTTCCATTTAGATCAAAGTACCCATTTCCTGTTTTTTGTAAGTGAGTTAAGTCCGAGGTGTTCCCTCCGAAGACGTTTACATGCACAGCTGGACAGGGTAAATAAGTTCCACTCCAATACTGATCTGTAACGTACAAAGGGTTACTTAAAGTAAACTTTGTCCTACAGAATGATTCGGTGACGTCATTGACGTGCATAATAGTGAGCCCAGGGTGAAATTTCCTTTTGTAGTGTTCTGCAGCTTTAAATACCAGATATCTTTCCTGTTCTGTAGTACAGGATGATTCGCCTCCTTCTCTCTTTATAGGAAATCTTACTCTGGCAAATGAACAAGATTTATTGGTCCTTATATCTGTTCCCAGAAACACATCTTTTACCATTTTATTGACATTCAATCGCTCTGAATAAGTAATACATTTGCCAAGTAGTTCGAATATACTGCTTAATAATTGGTTAAATCCGGACCCCATATTGGACTTTCGAAATACCTCGTTGGATTCAAATAGCAGGTCTAAGATTTTACCGTCAGTAGAAGATACAACATTGCGACACTCGCCTCCATACGGTACTGTGTTGATGGGACAATACAGTCGGTGACACATTCCCTACAGAAAAATGTAAATCAATTAAACTAGTAATGAGGTGCAAAATAAAGATACACGGAGTTTGTTTTGGTGTTTTAGTTATTTCGTGTTCTTTAAAAATTAACTATATGTTTTAATCGTTTGCAACAATTAGTTGGTCAGTGACAAGTTTTTATAAGTAAATTGCGCTTAGTAGATACCAACTTATCTGTTAATGATCAATTAATATTAAACAATGCTTCGCAAAAAATCACGAGCTTGTAAATAATATATTTAATTTAAATATTAAGTTTCTAAATCACCTATCATGTCCCAGCAGACCACGGCAATTCCTATGCCAATTGGATAAACTTTGTCGAAACAATTTTGTTTAAAGTGCATGCCACTTTGATGGGAATGAAATGATTAGGCTAATATCTAATCCGCCGTATTATTGGGTAAGGAAATAGGAAGCAGTAAACTTGTATTATTTTGAAAGAAAGATGGTAAAATAAAAATAATCTGCTGCTGAATTACAAAAATATTTTTAGATTTTTGCAATACAACACATGATATTTTTGCAACACTGTATTCACAAAATATTACGTGCAAGGGAAATTGTCGCCGTAAAAAGCCCTTCGCATTATTAATGTAAAGTCTGGCATTTTCACCATGCCAGTTGGTTTGTTAATAGTATTCGTTACATAAATATGTGATTTCAAACCCGTTACAATAGTCTTGAACTTACCTTATCAGAAAGGTAAATTTCTTCATCGTCACACCTATCCGAATCCTTCTTCAACAGTGACGTCATATCGATAACGCTGATAAGCGTTAATAAGCTCATATAGTCCACAGTCTTTCGTTGCATCTCATAAGTAAGGAAACATCTTATCTTCTCTGATACTGTGTGTAAACTGAGATTTAGAGTCTCAATAGCACAATGAACATTCCTGTAAGTGTCGTTTATGTACATAACGGGTTTCAAAATGCGGATTCCATGACATGTGGAGTTAGTGACATCAGGTAATTCACTCCGTACGTTATAATTAAATTCTCGAAAACATGTTCTGGTTTGGGAAAATATCGGCGGTACAAAGCGATAGCCACAATCACTATCCCGTACGGCAGACTGGACAGACTCGTACAGAGAAACGTAGGGTTTTCGGAACCCTTTGTACAAAAATGACTCCAATCCACAATGTGTTTCCAAATTCCACGGGACCCAGTTCTGTACCTTATTACATTTGGCACAGTGTCTGTTTTTGAAGGTGACATTGGTAAATATGTCAGTAACAGGAGCACTGTTCATAACCCCACTTCCAGATGTATTGGTTTCGCATTGATACCTTAGATCTAGTTCGACGTTCGAAGAATCGGGGCACGATGATACCATGAAAGTCCCCTCGCCTTTGTTTACATTGAACAGTTTTCCATAGTTTACAAAAATACAAGACGTCCTGTCACCAAACTCGAGCTGTTTGTGAACCTGTTGCGATGCTAAATTGGTAGTTTTGTTCGCATCATAACAACAATCATCGAAGTATTGGCATAGCGAGTCACAACGACAAAGTCTATGTTCTCCAAAACAGGAATGGAATCGGCTGTGACATTGCCCTTCATCAATCCTTTGTAGATTCTGGGATCTAATCAAGGAAGCAAATGACAAGCACACAATTACAATACACTCTAATGATGCCATGCTGCTTTTGTCACACGTATGATGTCAAGAATCGTCTGTGTTATACTCAAAATTACATAAGGAGACCGATCCATTTATACCGTACTTAATGGGACGTTTAAAGGTTTCTATATTTCAAATTATTTTTTTTTAATTAAAGTAGATCATAAACATAGTGTTCATATCAAAATGAAAGAATAAAATGTTATATGATATAAAACGGCCTTCATAAAGATTTTTATTGACACACACAGACACATAAAATGTAAGATATTGATAAAATGGAGCCTAATATCACATGCACACACAGTAAAACGAAACAGAAAGATTTATGAAAAAACGTACAATTTTACAAGAACTTGAATTTGTCGAAAATATACTATAGACATATATATAATCTTATAATGGTCATCATTCTATACAATAAAACTTACAACTAAATAGTACCACTAAGGGCTAAATGAATTTTGACTCTTTTTGTACTCGAAAACGCGAACATTATGCATTATACTCATATTTCAAAATTTAAGCTCAACTTGAACAATAACTACCAAATAAACTCAGAATTATTGTGACATTGTTCCACATTTTTAAATCCATTCATGCAATTGTGGTTTAATCGACGTGTTCTACCGATGCCTATAGTTGCTCATGTCACACACCCTAGCGACGAGAAGAATCGTTCGCATTGCTAAATTTATTTCCATTTCATTTGAAAGACCAGTCATTCATCAGCAGAACCTATATCTGACGGACTGTATCAGATAGATGAATTGGTCATCTCAACATTTATTCAATCTTGTGCAGACAAGAAAGGGAATCGATGCATTTTAAATAAAAGTAAGAACTTCCAAAGCCATAATAATAGCATGTATTATACCTTATCCATGTATTGTTGCCTCTGATAAGTCAATACAGAATCACGTGATTAAAAACAATCGTCATGTCATCTGTAATCGTGCTGCATTGATTGAAATTCCGTAACGAGAGGTTCGCGGTAAAAGGGATACGTCGACTTCAGGACGAATCGTTTATTCTGGTTAACGCAACAATTATAGCAGCTGAACACCTGATTAAAGGTGAACCAGCATTAATTGAATGTTATTCAGTATTTCTTATTTATCACTTCATCTCTGTTCCCTGTGTATAATTTGTACGCAGACGGTCTGATAGTTGTTAGACTCCGGGACACGACACATGATCATGTGTTAGGAACTTCCATGTCCCCTTCCTAGACACAGCTTGAACATATCGGAAATACATCTTTATGTACGGTAATAGGCCTAGTATACCTAACATGTTACTCTGAATACTCCCGCAAGCTCAACAGGCACGGGAAAAAAACTATTTAGACCTCCCTAACGATAGTTACAACATATTGTAGGGTTTGAGTGATTTGTTACATTTCCAATGTTATTAACAAATTTAACATATATCTCAGCATTGTTTATGTGAAGACTGATGTTAACCTGATAAGGGCAATTGAAACAGAATATTTCAATATTTTCAACTTTGTAAAGAAGCTGAAATATTCGAATTATAAAACAAGTGATTCCCCCGTGATGGAGCGACATGACTATTTGCCCAACCTCCAGTCGTCATGTCACCCTTGGGAACATAACAACTCTCCGTTGGTCAAATCGCTCCATCACGGGGGCATTAATTGTATAATTTAACATTAAACATAAGATTATAAACAATATAAGATGTATTGACGGAAAGGAATTAATATTACTTTTTATCAGACTTGTTTGCGAATCCAATTCTGGTTTAATTCCCTAGTTTATATATTGATATGATTTTTATACGAATTAAATAAAGATTATATTTATGTATCATTTATACATGAAACATGTTGGAGAACACTATCAAACTGGTTTCGACAAAAAGTGAAAAAAAAAATTATAACTTAATACTACATATTGTAGCAAAACGATTAGGCACTAAAATCTCATAAAACAAGGATGGAACATCATCTCAAAATAAGCAAGGATGGAACATCATCTCAATATAAGCAAGGATGGAACATGATCTAGTATTTATATGTTATGGCCTTCAAAAGCATCATCTCAAAATGAAATCTAAAAATGTCTAACATATTATTTTAACATTAAAACATTAATTTTCCTGAAAACTTGAGATGTTTTGCACTGCATATGGATCTTGACGTGACTTTGATAAATTGAGTCCAATTCAATGAATGGTATTGTCTGTCAACTAAGCATCTTCTTGGTTTTTCATATTTAAAGCATGTGTCAAGATACCATCGCTGTTACTTACTTGAGATTATCTAACACGTCTACTTAAAGAGAAGATAATAAGAACACTATAAAAGAGCCATGGTGACGGATGAAACGAGCCATTATATATTCGTTTATTCGTAAAACATGTGATGTTGTTACCTGTCTAACCAGGATTTAATATGTAATACAATCAGAGGTTGTCGTATCAACCAAGTTTTACTGTGCTGCAGTGAAATGCTTTAAATACATTGCACAACGTTGCTAAAGGGCAACATGGTTTCCTCGCCCCTTTCCCCCTTATTTGCTGCAGTGTTGGACCTTGTTTACAGCCTTGATATGAAGACAACTGGAATGGAGTTGGACTCAATGATGTCTTCTCTACTCCATTACAAGATGACTTTACAATTTTACCAAATCCCACCCATAGATGCAATAAGTGAGGGGAAATCCCTTCAGTACTTTCTGAGAAACAGGTAACCACAATCCAAGACAGCTGCCTATCGACCATGGTTTTCCTTACACAATATACAATATGCACAACTAGAGACCTACATAATAATGGAGAAACGTCCCTGCAGCGCTTTCTGAGAAATAGCGGTTAACAAACTTCATGCACTATAAAAGTCCAAAATGGCTGTCAGTCGGCTACCTTGTTTATGAATCGATACCAATTTGGCAAAATGCAATATATATGATTAGGGCATATGAGGAGTCTATATATATTTGAGACAAATCCCTTCAGTACTTTCTGGGGAATAGTGATAACAAATTTCAACTATCAAAATCTAAGATGACTGCCTTTCGGCCTTTTTGTTTATGGATTTGTTCAAAATATCAATATGCCCATCTAAGGTCAAAGAAAAGTTCACATATGGAATTTGAAACAGATCTCTGGAGTATTTTCTGAAAAAAAATAGCGGTAACAAACTTCAACTATCGAAATATAAGACGGTAACTTGGCAGGCATCACTGTCATCTTATTAATGGAAATGCAAGATCCCAAGGTTGTCTCAAAAGGAAAAATTGAAGATGGTTGCCTGTTAGCCATATTGTTAATTAATCGGTCTCAAAATGCAAAATAGACATAAGTAGGCACCAAGGATAACCTATACAGACTATATGTGAGCGCCTGTGCACATTGCATTGCATTTTTTGTATTGTGTAAACTACGACACTTGCTATGACATTGGATAGGTACACGTGCGTTTGCGAGCACGAGGCGTGGTTGCGTACCGCCTGGCGATCTGTTAAAAAACCTGTCAGATAAGATCTCGTACTGTGCATTTATAGAATCGAATATCGGCCTTAACAACGCATGAATGTCTTGTTTTATTACCAATCACGCATTGTGGTATAGATTAAAAGGAGAATGTTTGTTTATTTCTACTGGAAATTAATTTGGCACAATTTTTATTATTATCATTATTGATCATGACAAGTTTAGAAAGATATAAAATAGAAATTGGTGCAGGCGTTTAGTAGGAGTTTTACCTGTTGGTTGCCCTTATTGCGTGATCGTAAAATGCCACTAAATAGGATATCGGTTTCTCTTCCTCCACACAGATAAGGTACTACATCATTTTGTGTCTACTTCTAGGTCTTAGTCATATGACAATTTCATTTCCGCTTATTATAGACAATAATGGAATTGTCCAGAATGAAATATTGATGAATTCTTATTCGCATTTTAGTGATTTTCATTCCCATCCTTTTTAAGGAGTATAATGTCGCCGGTGAGTTGTGCTTGTTTTTGGTATTTGGCGATATGCAACGTACCGCATACACGGGAGGTTAATCTAGTCAACCAATATTAAGTAATGTTTTCAACACATTTTTGCAGCATAAATGGAGTGGAACGACTTGTTCGCCCGTTGTCAGTATAATGTGACCGGTTGAAGACTTGAAGTGCGTTGTTTGGTCATATAGTATATCCACTATACAAAAAAGACACAACACAAATATACCAGTCTCCCAAAACACGCACTTCATACATGCAACACGCAGCATACGTAGCAGGCCGTCCTTACATCATACATACAATAGGAATCTATTGAATTTGATCAAGTTTAAAGTTACATCTTATAGACAAACGATTAACAAATACATCAAAACATTAATTAATTCAACTGAAACACACACAAAAAAAGAAATGCGACTACAAATGTATGTAGTAACAGTATGTTCTATCATAAATTGTTCACATTAATACAAAATAAATCGGAGGTAATGTGAAACCTAATAAAGAACAAAAGAGAAATTATATTTACAAAAGAAAATTTCGAGCTATTAAACGTTTTGTTCTGATATCCGGAGTCCATATCAGATTTAAAAGTAACAGATAAATATACAATTCCAAATTAATCGCATATTATGTTTTAAACTAAAAACTATTCTTAGATTCAGCAACTGGTGTAAAAGGCAATGTCAACGTTTACTACTTCTGACGGACCTTCCGACACAGACGACAATATTAACATTTACCACTTCTGACGGTCCTTCCGACACAGACGACAATATTAACGTTTACCACTTATGACGGTCCTTCCGACACAGACGACAATATTAACGTTTACCACTTCTGAGGATCCTTCCGACACAGACGACAATATTAACGTTTACCACTTATGACGGTCCTTCCGACACAGACGACAATATTAACGTTTACCACTTCTGACGGTCCTTCCGACACAGACGACAATATTAACGTTTACCACTTATGACGGTCCTTCCGACACAGACGACAATATTAACGTTTACCACTTCTGAGGATCCTTCCGACACAGACGACAATATTAACGTTTACCACTTCTGAGGGTCCTTCCGACACACAGACGACAATATTAACGTTTACCACTTCTGACGGTCCTTCCGACACAGACGACAATATTAACGTTTATCGCTTTTGACGGTCCTTCCGACACAGACGACAATATTAACGTTTATCGCTTCTGACGGTCCTTCCGACACAGACGACAATATTAATGTTAACCACTTCTGATGGTCCTTCCGACACAGACGACAATATTTATCTATTATGGCCTGGTTGAGAGGGCACTATTGCCTCATAGTATTGTCGAGGGATGGAATAGTGCCCGAGCCGAAGGCGAGGGCACTATCCCATCATGAGACAATACTATGAGGCAATAGTGCCCTCTCAACCAGGCCATAATGGGTTTAGTACATACCCTGACATGAGACCGTTTTCCATGTCATCGCAAACTTTGAGAAGCACGTCAAGCGATAGGCCTACATCGCAACGCTATCTTCATTTCCACACCACGTTGTTACATTAAAAGTATAATATATATAAATTGTGGCAGAGATATGGGATTCTATAAAAACGGGATTCAGCTTCATGAAAATTAAAAGTAGATCAATATAGAACATTAGTGAACAGTCTTCTGTAGAAAAGCAAGATTTGCTTCCATCCCCGCACAAATCAGCCTGTCCGCCATCTTGACGTCTTGGTCGAAGCGCAACGTTATAATGACGTCATGTAATGGTGACGTCACAATACATTCACGTTCAATTTCGCGCCACTTCAATAGTGCCCGCTTGCCCGGGCACTATTGCAAATAGTATCCATGTGTGTAGCCAATCAGAATCCAGTATTCTGTCACGTACTAATAACGTTTATCGCTTTTGACGGTCCTTACCACTTCTGATGGT